>NC_059268.1:16984183-17036683 GCF_017591435.1 Portunus trituberculatus | reverse complement strand
CAGCTTTAAAAGATTAGACGCCTGACACCACACTTACAGTAACACTAACACGCGGAGCTCCTCATTTAACACCTATCTTCTTACCCTTCGTTACTCTTCTTCTCCCTCTTTCTCTCTCCCTCTCTATTTCTCCCTCTCTTTCTTTTTTTTCTCAATTTCTTCTTCTCCCTCTTTCTCTCCTCTCAATCTCTCCTTCTCTCAATATCTTCTTCTCCCTATCTCTCCTCCCTATCTCTCCTTCTCCCTCTCTCAATCTCTTCTTCACCCTCTCCCTCTTTCTCTCCTCTCTTCTTCTTTCTCTATTGACGTGTAGAATCGAACTGTACCAAGGAACTAAAAATAATATAAAAACGTGCTACTTTCTTAAACATTAAGGATGAAAATTCTATGACGATAATGTAAATGGAAATAAAAGTTACTTATGCGCCTCAAGAAGTAAGGGTCCGATGAAAACATTAGACGGCAACGGGGAAAAGCTAGATACAGTATTCATGAGATTGATACCGTACTCACTCACAGCAGCCTTCGTACCTCACGTCGAAAAACTGTCGTACTTACCTGCAATGAGAAAAAAATAGGGTGGTTAGCGAGTGTTAGTGACAATATAGACAGTAAGTTATGTTATGTTAGGTTATGTTAGGTTAGGTTAGGTTAGGTTAAGTTAAGTTAGGTTAGGTTAAGTTAGGATAGGTTAGATAAGGTCAGGTTAGGATAAGTTCCAGCAAAATCATAAAAAAAAGGTAAACAAAAATTGATAATAATAATAATAACAAAAAAGCGAAGAAGAATAGGAAGAAACGAATGAGATAAAGGAAATAGAAAAGAAAAAACAGAAAGGAAATAAAAGAGAAAAAATGAAAGAACGAAAACAAAATAGGAAAAACTACAGAGAGAGAGAGAGAGAGAGAGAGAGAGAGAGAGAGAGAGAGAGAGAGAGAGAGAGAGAGAGAGAGAGAGAGAGAGAGAGAGAGAGAGAGAGAGAGAGAGAGAGAGAGAGAGAGAGAACACCACCAAGCACCTTTCCTCATCACCAGTCAGCCTTTTCCCCTCCAACATTCACTACCCCCTCCCGCCCCCGCCATGACCTAACCCACAATTATCCCCTTCTTTTTACTCTTTGTTCCCTCCAACCTGCCTGGCTGCCCACACACACACACACACACACACACACACACACACACACACCATTAACCTCAATATTCTAATACGGCCTTGTATAAAAACTTTCCCGTGAGAGAGAGAGAGAGAGAGAGAGAGAGCATTTTTTTCTTTCTCTCCTCTCCTTTCAAGTTTCCCTTCCGACTGAGGACAAATTTAAATATCTTTTGAGGACAATTTATATAAAAAAAATCCACGAAGATTCTGCCAGAAGGGAGGAAGGGAAGAAGGAAAGAGGAAAGGATCAGAGGCTGGAGGGAAAGGAAAGCAGGAGGGCAGGAAGAAATCTTTTTAGGTGCGAGAGCGACGAGAGCGAGAGCGAGAGCGAGAGAGAGAGAGAGAGAGAGAGAGAGAGAGAGAGAGAGAAACATGCACAAATAGATATGCTAGAATGAATACACAAACGAAAGGAAGAAAGATAATGAAAAAAAAATGAGTTGAGAAGGACAAGAGGATAAAAGGAAGAAGGAAAAGGGGAAAAAGGAGGAAGGAGGAGGAGGAGGAGGAGGAGGAGGAGGAGGAGGAGGAGGAGGAGGAGGAGGAGGGACAAGGGAGAGTGACGGAGGTAATGAACGAAAACTTGAAAGGAGAGTAGAGTGAGGGAGTGAGTCGCAGGGGAGAGCAAATAACTGAGGGCGGAGAGAGAGAGAGAGAGAGAGAGAGAGAGAGAGAGAGAGAGAGAGAGAGAGAGAGAGAGAGAGAGAGAGAGAGAGAGAGTTTAGCTTTTGATCATTATGGCACTAGAAAAGGAAGGAAGAAAGAAAAAAAAAAGAGAAAAAGAAAGAAAGAAAGAAAGGAAAGAAGGAAGGAGGAAAGAAAAGAAAGAAAGAAAGAAAGAAAGGAAAGGAAGAAGGAAAGAAAGAAAAAGGACGAAAGGGAGGAAAGAAGGAAGGAAGGAAGGAGGAAGAAAAGAAGGAAGGAAGGAAGGAAGGGAGTGAAAGGCGTAGTGGCGCTAACTTCCTTATATCTTGATTTATGCGATGTTGCCGAGTTACACGGTAGATGTGTGCTGTTGTGGAAATATATGTAAATACCCTTTTTTTTTACCACAGAGATCATTCAGCATGACAGAGCAACAATGCATTAGTGATATTACTCAAATCAGTCGCTTATCACACAAACTTATCTTTTTATTTCATCCTTACTCAAGTCGAATCTTCAGTGATACGTAAAGCCTTTCCTTATTTAATTTCTCTCTTAGCTAAAAAGGTGCACTTACCTCCTTCTGTACCATGACGCGTTTTAATATTTTGTTCTGCTTACTACTTGGCGTTTTTATACAGCTTCAGAAATTCATGTTGGGTATTGAAACAGTGAAGACTCTGGCCATTAATCTTCAGACCTCCATAGACCCTTCCTAATGTAAATGAAATCGTCTTATCACACCCAAACTCATGGTAAAAATGCGTCCCAGTACTGAAGGGATTAATACCATACTTCATTCTTATTCAGGTCTACTCTTTCCATATAAGAGGGGAAATCTGGCCAAGGCAACAAAAGCAATAAAAGAAAAAGATCCACTTAGATACCAATACACAAATTTCCTTTTTATTTTTTTTTTTCTCTCTCTCTCAGCTACAAAGGAAAACATGTGAATGAGAACTATATCCTTCCTGAAGCGCAAATGAAGGACGCCAATTCTCTGAGGCTAAAACTCGTGACGTCCCAGGAAGTCATTGAGCCACACCACTTCCACCAAATTTCATCCCCCCACGTGGACAAGAGCACGTGGCATTTAACAAGTCGACACGAGTATGCAGCAAATGTTTTAGCAGGAGTCACGGCAAGTGTTTCGGAGTAATTGAATGAGCTAACCTGTCAAATGTTCATGTTGTGGTAATGTTAAGCTTTGAACTGTAGTGTTTGAGTCTCACTGTTGATTTCCCTCTTGTATTTAATGTCATAAGTTAGAGAGCGAGAGAGCGAGAGAGAGCGAGAGAGAGAGAGAGAGAGAGAGAGAGAGAGAGAGAGAGAGAGAGAGAGAGAGAGAGAGAGAGAGAGAGAGAGAGAGAGAGAGAGAGAGAGAGAGAGAGAGAGAGAGGGAGAGAGACAGAGAGACAGACACAGAGAGACAGACAGAGAGAAGCAAGGCAGCAAGAGAGAGGAGTGTGAGTGAGGGTGTGAGGGAATGAGAGGCCGAGGAAATGAGGAGGCGGAGTGGTAAACAAAGGAGGAGGAAGGGGAAGCTTGAGGACTGAGAATGGTGGACGAGGGCACTATTTATCTAAGTGAAGCTAAGGGGACCGAGGGGAGCCTAGAGTCAACACAGGGGAGGCTAACTGGGAGGAGGAAGAAGAGGAGGAGGAGGAGGAGGAGGAGGAGGAGGAGGAGGAGGAGGAAAGCCACATTTACTCATCCTCATTTGCTGCACATTTTTCACCCCCAAAAAGAGAGAAAAGAGACGTTAATTGAGAGAGAGAGAGAGAGAGAGAGAGAGAGAGAGAGAGAGAGAGAGAGAGAGAGAGAGAGAGAGAGAGAGAGAGAGAGAGAGACACACACACACACACACACACACACACACACACGCATATGGACATTGATGCAACTTTTCACGGTCTTTCTTCCTCACTCCATCTTTCCCTCAAACCCTTTCAACCCTTCTTTCCTTCCTTCCCCTTTCCTCCTCCCTCTCCTCGTCTTCCTCCTCTTCCCCATCCCTCGTCCACTATTTGCCGGACCAACACAAGTAATTGGTAAAATGTTAACGAGACTCTGGACCAATTACGGACCGACGGATGCTTCTGTTTGGCTCTCTGACTTCTGATAGACGTCAAAAAAATGTGTTCCCTGTCGACTCGTGTAGTTGGGTGGCTGGGAAGGGTTGTGGTGGGGCTGGGCCAGGGAGAGCAAGGAAGGTAGAGAGGGAAAAGCAAGAGAGTGGATGGTAAAGGCATGAAAGGATAGGGAACTGGGGGACATTAAGGATGGGAGGGGAGAAAAAGGGCGAGATTTGAGAGGAAGTAGGATAAGGATGAGAAGGAAGGGAAGGGAAAAAAGGAAATATTAATACAGAATATAAAAAAAAGGGGAAATGGAAGGGAAGATAAAGAAAGAGATTGAAAAGGAATAATGAGAAAAAAAAACGATGAGGAAACGGAGAAAAATGAAAAACAAAAAAAAAGATGAAAAGAAGAAATTTGGAAATGAAATAAAGAAAACGGAGAAGAAAAAAGAGATAAGGAAACGCGCAAAAAATAAAACTAAAGGAAGAAAAAAAAGATGAAGAAATAAAAGCGAACAAAAATCACATGAAAGAAAGGAAAAAAGATGAATTTCGTAATGCGGAGTTTTGGAAAAGGGAGAGGGAGAAGAGATAATTAGAGGGAAGGGAGAAAGGAGAAGAGGGAATAGGGAGGGGAGGAAAAGCGACTGAGTTTACAAGATGAAGTGGTTTGGGGATGAAGTGGAGGGAAGGGTGGGTGAGGTAGGGTGGAATTAGGGTGGATTGGGAGGTAGTGGGGGCGGCGGAGCGTGAGTGACAGCATTGGTAGCGTGGAGAAGGGGAGGAAAAAAACAATCAATTAATTTATCTACGAATGCCGTGTTCTTTCATTTATTTATTCTTTTTTCGTGTAAACAAGGTACAGTGTGGTTGTTAGACGAGGGGAGGGTGGAGAGAGGGAGAAGGGAGAGGTGGAGAAAGAGAAAGAGAGAGAAGGGAGGTTTGGAGTACATAGGGAGGGAAGAATAGAGGTTTTAAAGTATAATGTTGGTACGCATTAGTTGTGGCGCACCTGTCATTATTACCTCACATCAAGGGCAGGTGAGGTGGGGCGGTGGTGGCCTTTACTGGGGACACACACACGCACACGCACACACACACATACACACAGGACGTGCACACTCGCGCCACCAGAACTGTCAACATCATCAACGCGCTACATAAGTTAAGAGTTCACGCGAGCAGAATTATGTATGAATATTTTAAGCGGTATGTGTGTGTGTGTGTGTGTGTGTGTGTGTGTGTGTGTGTGTGTGTGTGTGTGTGTGTGTGTGTGTGTGTGTGTGTGTGTGTGTTTGTGTAAGGGTTGTAACGGTAGACCAGACCATGTGTGGCTACCTACACACACACACACACACACACACACACACACACACACGAGATATCTATTGATTTATTTATTTTTCTAATCTCAATATTTTTTGCATTTGAAGCTTTACCGAAAAAAAATACCGTAAATTATGAATAGAAGGAAAAGGACGAGAGAGAGAGAGAGAGAGAGAGAGAGAGAGAGAGAGAGAGAGAGAGAGAGAGAGAGAGAGAGAGAGAGAGAGAGAGAGAGAGAAAGAAAGAACACACACAGTCTCACCTCACAACTTTTCTCCCTAACTTTCTTGACAGGGTAAGTGCACAGTGGCGGGAGGAGGGCGGTGCGGGAAGGAAGGAGGAAGGATGGGGAGGAAAGGAGAAAGAAAGCGGCAAGGCGAGGAGGAAAGCGGTGGAGGGAACGGTGGACGGATTGAGTGAGAAGTCTACGAGATGAAAGTGCGAGAGAGAGAGAGAGAGAGAGAGAGAGAGAGAGAGAGAGAGAGAGAGAGAGAGAGAGAGAGAGAGAGAGAGAGAGAGAGAGAGAGAGAGAGATTTTATCATCATTATGAATATTATTGTAGTTATTACCATCAGTTATTACCATCTTAAAAGTTGATGGTGGTAGTGATGGTTGTGGTTTTATTGATGTTTATGATGATCCTATTGTTGTTGTTGTTGTTGTTGTTGTTACTGTTGTTGAGCTTGACCAATGGACCCCCAAGACGATGGTAAGAGGAACACTTTGCCTTCTCTAACTCTTTTTCATGGCCATGTTTTATACCTTCCCTTCATAATACCATTCTCCTTGGCTCCCTTACGTCCTGCATCGGCACTAGCGAGAGAATAGGAGAGGAAGCTAAAAAAGATATTGAATTGCATAAGCGGGTTACAGGACTGCTCTTGTCTGCCGACCCATCGCAGAACTCATGAAATATGAACTCACTTTATGCATAGTAAATCCTACATACAATATGAAGTATCTCGCGTGCTGGAGCTAAGACTTTCCAATCTCTTCTCTTCCTTCTGTCCCTATTTCATCAGCAGAGCCTCTTTCTTATCCGCCGCCCAAATGATAAATAGAAAACGTTGACCGAATAATTCACCAAACTATTACGATGCATCTTGAACGAAATTCCAGCAAGAAGGAGGAAATACGTGCAAGGAATGGCAAGGAAGCGCAACGACAAAGAACACTGCGGCTGCGTGACGTCGAAACCTGGCGGCAGTGGAAGAAGGAACATAAATTTTGCGGTGGGTGGATGCGCGAGGCGGTGTGTGGCGGGCTTGCATGTCACCCAGGGAAGAATTGAAGGCAGGGCTGACAGAGAGCAGGTAGATGGCTGGCAAAGGAAGGGCAGAAGAAGGGCAGAAGGTGAGCAGAGGGCGGACAGAAGACGAGCAGAGGGCGGGCAGAAGACTGGAAGAAGGCGTCAAAAAGTGAGGCAGAGGGCGGACAAAGGGCGGGCAGATGATGGGTACAAGACGTGGAGAGGACGGACAGATGTGCAGAGTGCGGGCAGAAGGCGGGCAGAAGGAGGGCAAAAAGCGGGCAGATGGGGTGAAGACGGGCAGAAGGCGGGCATAGAGGTGACAAAAGGCGGGCAGAAGACGGAAAGTAGGAGTGCTAAAGGCGAGCAAAGGAAGGACAGGCGGGCACAAGGCGGGCAAAGGACAGGCAGAGAGCTGGTATAGGGTTAAGAAAAAAAAAAAATACCATGCAGTAATGATACGTTGAATTAAGAAAAGAAATAAAAAAGATAAATAAAACACTATACTTCAACATAGAGAGAGAGAGAGAGAGAGAGAGAGAGAGAGAGAGAGAGAGAGAGAGAGAGAGAGAGAGACAGATGATTGGGTTGAGTATCGTTAGAGTGTTTCATTGGATTAGTGAAGGTCTACCAGAACCTGTATAGATCTATCAGAGTTGTATTCTCTCTCTCTCTCTCTCTCTCTCTCTCTCTCTCTCTCTCTCTCTAATAAACTGTCAGTCACACACGTCACTCATTGTTTATGTACAGCTCCTCCCTTCTTCCTCCTCTCAAGCCCCCATCTCCCTTGCTGCTGTGTTCCTCCCTCCGCCATGCACTCCTCGCCATCTTTCCAGCCTCTTATCCTCCCTCCATCACCTCGCCGCGCGCCCTCCCCTCAACGTCTTCATTACTGCGTCCCTCGCCCCTCCTCTGCCATTCATTAGTTGTGTTTTTGATCGAGAGATTCATCTATACAAGCACGTGTCTTCGGGTTCCGAGAGAGAGAGAGAGAGAGAGAGAGAGAGAGAGAGAGAGAGAGAGAGAGAGAGAGAGAGAGAGAGAGAGAGAGAGAGAGAGAGAGAGAGAGAGAGAGAGAGAGAGAGAGAGAGAGAGAATTTATATTCACAGGAAACTTGTTATGCACGCGAATTTAAACAAAAATGAATCAACAGGAAACGGACGTGTGTGTGGCTGTACAGACAGACAGACAGACAGACAGACAGACAGACAGACAGACAGAAAGACTAAATGGATCAAACATACAAAAATATTTAGAGTATATTATTTTTTTTATCCTCCTCCTCCTCCTCCTCCTCCTCCTCCTCCTCCTCCTCCTCCTCCTCCTCCTCCTCCTCCTCCTCCTCTATTTTCATTCCTTTCTCCTCCATCCTGTGTTTCTATACAATCTTCCCCATCATCATCTCTCTCTCTCTCTCTCTCTCTCTCTCTCTCTCTCTCACACACTCTCTCTCTCTCTCTCTCTCAAAAAAAAGAGGGACGGTACTTCACTTTCTCGACACGTAATCCTTCCTGCCTTCTGAGTTCCCTTCCCTCAGCTACCCCCTTGTGCTTCCCTCCACCTCCCCTTCCCGCCCTTCTTCCCTCCTTCCCAAGTCCCAGTCGCTGAGAGCCCCGTTTCAGTGTTGCCTCTCAAATGTAAATTCCGTCATTGGTCCATTAGCTCTCATTAACCTTTAAGTGGCACCGAGAGAGAGAGAGAGAGAGAGAGAGAGAGAGAGAGAGAGAGAGAGAGAGAGATTCTTCGATACAGGATTCTTTGCAATCTCAGTGTCTTACGCAACGCCAAATACGTGGAAATAATCTCTCTCTCTCTCTCTCTCTCTCTCTCTCTCCTTGCAAAAGCGAGTGCTATAAATCACTAATGTACAGTTAGGGAGAGGAGACACTAAGGAAATGTTTAATTAATACCACTTTCTCTCTCTCTCTCTCTCTCTCTCTCTCTCTCTCTCTCTCTCTCTCTCTCTGTGCCTGTCCCTCTTGGCTGTTTCGTTATTAAATAGACTTCGAGAGCACTAGATTCTTTGGTTCTCTGCTGGCGAGGCGACACGGTGTGATCCTGAATATATCACACCCACCTCTCTCTCTCTCTCTCTCTCTCTCTCTCTCTCCATCCGTTGTTTTTACCTTTTTCCCTCTACCCCTTTCCAAATGCAGGTGAGGTTGGGCGCCACGGAAAGGGAGAAAGAAGGGTTGGAAGGTTAAAGTTGACAGAGAGAGAGAGAGAGAGAGAGAGAGAGAGAGAGAGAGAGAGAGAGAGAGAGAGAGATGGATAGGCACAGCGAGTGAGGAGGGATGAAGACATGGGGAGGCAGGGAGGCAGGGAGGAAGGGGAAGGAAGGGTCACAAGCTGCGCGTTCCCCTCGTTGATCTGAGGGGGAAAGTGTTGTCTCTACGGGGTGGCGAGTGGCGTGAGGAGGGAGGGAAAGAAGAAGAAAAGGAAGAACAAGAGAGGAAAGGAAGGAAAAATGTAGTGAGGAAAGAGCAAGTATCGCAGTTTAGTTAGCTAATTTTCTTCCTTTTTTTCCTTTCCCTCTTAGGCCCGTGTTAAAATAGGTTTTGCTCTCATCAACTATTTTCCAAGGCCACAGAGATGATAAGCGGGGTTTTCAAAAGTGTTTCTCCAGTTAATAATGCAGAAATCTTGTCACTCTGCCTTTACAACCACAAAAACACACAAAAACTCATGTACATATAAACAAGCCTTTTGAAACAGTGAGGTGAGGTACAGTAGTGTTTGAGAATACGAGCCTTTTTTGCTTGCTTGTTTTCCCTCTTATTTTCCATCCGCCAGCCACTGGATAACGAACAAGCAGCTCAATATACTTCAAGCAAGACGTAAGAGAGTTCATGATGGCGGCTATTCCTCCACCACATTCTCCACATCCATCGCCTTGCCCTCCACCTGCGCCACCTCCACCTTTACCTTCACCATCCTTCTCTTCTACCGTTCCCCCTCCCCACACAAGTCCACCAGTCTTCTACTATTATTTAGACTATCTCTAATTCCATCGTTGTCTTTCACTTAAATTTCCACCTCTTCTATTACCTTCCATTATCATCATTTTATTTCCGAATCAACGTCACACCTACCAGTACTATTACCATCACTGCATTCTCCACATCGCCACCTCCACCACAACCACCATCATGTCTTCCAGCTCCATTATTTCCACAAGCACGCATTCCACCTTCTGTCTTGCCTCCGCTCCCGGCGCCTCCACCTCTAGTCTTGTAAACAGATTGAGATTTTTCGAGAGATTTTACTTGTCTAGGAAATTTGTCTGCCCGAAGCTGACTTTTTACGTGGGCTGATTTTTCTTGACTTTGTTTCTTCAAAGAGAATTCCGGATCCCTTTTTCTCAATCTGGGAAATGACGGCCAGGAACGCTAACCTCGGAAAAGTGATTTGCCTGGCAGCAGTCCGCGGCTCACGGCATTTACACAAGTTCACCCCTGCTGCCCTCAGGTTGTTTCCAAGTAAAGTCACCTTTGCTGCAGCTTTTCCAGTGGCCCCTACTGAGAACAGCACCAGCCTCCAGCAACAGGTGCACACCACACCTGTGTGTTCGGTTATGGATCAGCATGCACCCTTCCTTTAACCCAACGAGCGTCCATTAAATACATCACCCAACAGGCAAGGGCAGGACAAAGGGGAGGGTGAAGGGCACGGCGGAACTGAAGTTAAGGATACACTGAATTTTTTATCATGTTACAGTACAGTTGCCGCTGCAGGACTTAAAGCAAAGCAGTCGTATCGTAAGGGGATGCCGTGCACGAAGTCTCAAGGAAAGGTAGCTGCTTGTCATGTTTGCACAGAAATTAGTCTTACATTGCACCTGATGCACTCAGATGTATTCTTGCACACCACTACCGCTGACCACGAGGGATTCAACTTCTGGGAAAGAAAGCTTCCCACTGTGACTTTGTATTGTGTTTGCATGTGCTTTGTGACTCGATAGAACCACATCGCAGAAAAGCCAAGGCTCTGACTGACTCATAACCGCAGTGTTTGTAAATGTGTGCGTATGATGAAAACAAACACACACACACACACACACACACACACACACACACACACACACTTTGGAAATACGCGCACATACGAGTAATGCAATATAATGAACAGGCAGGTACAAGTAAACATGGAGACAAATAGTATGATGCGTACACTGTATATGCACCAGTGAAGACCAAACAGGCTGACACAAAGACACCAGCCATCCATCCACCCAGCCAGCCAGACAGACAGAACAGTAAACCACCCAGGTAGACAAACAGGACAAGAACACACAAACATACACACACGAACACACACCAATACACAGTCGAGTACAGCGGACCATCACTCAGTTACTACAGTCACTTCACAAACGTGGTCTTCCTCTCTCAGCACACAACCAGACCCCACCCCGCGTTGCAACCTTGGTCCGCCAGAAACGCCAGCCATCGCCATCATCACCTTCCTTCCTATTTTCCTAGCCAGCTTTCCTTTTCTCCGGGACGCACCATTATGCCGTCACTGTTCGAGGCAGCGCCGGAAGGATTCAGGAAGGTGGAGGGAGGATGGCAGGGACAGAGAGCGCCGAGAGAAATGGAAGTGGAAGAAGGGGATAGAAAGCTTGGGGTCGGGGAATGGACTGGGAGAGGAAGAGAAGGGGAAAAAGTCAAATGAGAAAGAATGGAGAGCGGAGAGAGGCAGAGGGAGAGGAGGGGAGGAGGGAAGCAGCACTGACGGGGATGAGAGAAATGGGAGAAGGGGGAAGAAAGAGAGAAAGAGAGAGAGAGAAGAGGTGAATGGAAGGTTCGGGGACAGGGAATGGATGAGGGAAGAAAGACAAACACACCAAAGGAAAAGGGGAAGTAAAATTAGAGAGAAATGGAGGGAGGTGAATTAGAGACCAGAGAGAGAGAGAGAGAGAGAGAGAGAGAGAGAGAGAGAGAGAGAGAGAGAGAGAGAGAGAGAGAGAGAGAGGAGTGAATAACGGGGAAAAACTGAAGAGAGGAAGAAAAAAGGAGAACAGAAAACTAAAGGAGAGTGAATTGATGGGGTGAGGAAGAGAGAGAATACAAAAAGGAGGGAGGGAAATAAAAGACGAAAAAAATATGGGAAGGAAAAGTAGAGGGAGAGAAAGGGAAGAATTAGAGATGGAATATATGAGAGGAAAGGGGCCAAAAGAGCTCTAAGAGAGGGAATGGATGGGAGGAGGAAGGAAAGGAATAAAAAGAAACACAAACAGTAAAATCTGAAAGAAATGAAGGGAGGAAACGCGAAAGGAAAGCAGTGAATCAGGAAATGTAGAGAGATGAGTATGAAAGGAAAACAGGAATGGTCTAGAAGGAAGAAGGGGAAAAGCGGGAAAGAGGAAAGGAAAGAAGAGGGAGATGGGAGAGAAGGGAGAGTCAGGAAAGCTATGTACTCGTATAGGAAGAAAGGGGGAAGGGGGAGGGGAGGGAGACAGAGACATAGGAAAGAAGTATAGCAAGAGGAGGAGGAGGATTAGAACGGGGAGGGAAAGAGAGGAAAGGAGAGAAGGGAGAGGAGAAGGAGAGAGGAGGAGGGCAGTCCACTTAATGTCACCGACTCTGAACTTAACTTGAAGCTTGGTAAGGTGGAAGGTGGAAGGTTAATCTGACGCTGCAGCCCCGCCCTCTTTTCTACCCAACTACCACGAACGACTGCAGTGAACATCGACGACCTTTCTGGGAAGCACAAGCATTGTAAGGGAAGAGAGATAGAGGTAGAGAGAGAGGGAAGGAGAGAGAGCCAGGTATTCATCAAGGCACTGAAGGGAACAGGAGGGACAAGGCAGTGAGTTTGGTTAGGTTTGCGGACCACAAAAGTCTAAAAGTATGCCACTGTTTGCTCATTCTGGTGACTAGGTGGGTAACTGGAGTCCTCTTCGTAATCGTCATCAGAGAAATGCCTTCCCTTCACAGCCGAACATCGCAATTAACATCTGCACTCATACAGATACAAGACAACGAACACTCATGTCCATCGCGCGAAAAGGAAGAATATATAGATGAAATTGAGAGATCAGGAAAATAAAAAGTAGGTTTGATTGACGTACAAATAGGAAGAAAGGAAAATAAAAATAAAAGATAAAAGAGAAAGGCAAAAAAGACAGAACAGCAGCAGCAAAAAAGCAAAGGAACAAAGGAACAGAGGAGCACACGACATAGAAATAGGAAGAAAGAAAACAAAAGTAAATGAAGGATAAAAAAAGAAAAGACGAAAAAGCAGAAAACAGCAGCAGCACAAGGGCAAAGGAACAGAGGATCAGATGAACACAAAACAGAATCATAAAGACAGACACTAAAAAAAGAGTAGGAGGGAATGAACAGGATGACTGCACAAACAAACGGGAGGATAAACAGACAGGCAGGCAAACAGGCAGGCAGGCAGTGATGGCACCTCTCCGCCCACAGCCGCGTCAGATCGCTCCGCTGAGAGCCCCCGGGGAGTGCCGCTAGGTGATGATGGCCACGCCGGCAGGAGGTGGCGTGGTTTCACAAGATTACTGCCTCACACTCCACTCAGGAAGCTGCACACTGACGCTGCCGTGACCTCACCATACCAAGCTGCACAATACACTTAAGATATATTGTACCAGACCGCGTTGCCACAGTATACAAGGCGCTAGGAGTATGTACTTTTCTTTTAACCTCTTGAGCACCATGACGCATTTCCATATTCATTCTACTTACTATTTGGTTATTTTATACACCTCCAGAAACTTATGTGGGGGATTAAAATAATGAAGACAGTGGCTATTAATCTTTTTGACCCCCATAGACCCTTCCTAATGTCAATAAAATCGTCTAATCGTACTCAAATCTCATGGTAAAATGCGTCCCAATACTGAAGGCGGTTAAAGTGACAACGCTTAGGACTACACGCTAACAAGACGGGCAGAGATCAAAGAAGAAAAGCGTTACTGAAAATACATGCAGAAACAGATATTTCGTTCATGCTTACACCAAATGAACGTATATTAATAACTACACCGTATCACCAAATACGAATATACACTATAACGTAATACACACAATCATTTACTATATATCGTTACAATCACCACAATCACCAGCAGGGATAGCTTCAACGATTCTACTGCAAGACAAAAGGCATCCACAATTTAATCCTCACTATTTCAAGTCACCCCAGCAAATTTATCATTTCATCTCCCCTTCAGTTCTGAGTCTGCCTTGCCTACAACACAATACCCTGCATCTACCATACACTGCTGCACTCTACATCACTCCAGCACATTTGTATCGTACTCTCTAATTGAAAAGCCACCCCAGCGGAAGGAAGAAAGATGCCTTGGCTCAGAGTGTCAGAACCATGGGGAGAACAAGACCGTGTACTCTAACGCAGGCTGTTCTTACCTTCACAGTGGCTAGTTTCACACAACAGTAACAAAATATCTCGATGTTAGGGAAAGAGTAAAATATGGAAGTCATCACCGACATTTGGTCACTATTCATTCACTATTTCATTTTTGGAACGTGATTCTTCGATCCCTTAACGCCAAACGAATGGCTCTCCACACCCATACATCGCTGGCTTTTTGTTGATGTATGAGAGAGAGAGAGAGAGAGAGAGAGAGAGAGAGAGAGAGAGAGAGAGAGAGAGAGAGAGAGAGAAAACTTACTACATTAACATCAACTCAGGACACAATACCCTAACGCTTACCTTCCCACCACAGACCAACCCTACCCTTCCATCCCCCTACAAAGCTCTCGACAACCCACCCCTGCCAGACAGACCTGTAAAACCAGCCGATAACCACAACCCTTCTTTGCCATTCCACTGAGTCCCCTGCCTATCTACTTAAACATTTCCCTCTCCCTTCTCCATTCTCTTCTCTCTCCTTCCTCCTTCCTTCCCTCCCCACCACGAAGATCGCTATCTAATTAACTCCCCAAACAGCGGTGGACGAAACTGGGGTAGCCGAGTGCCTCTCCAATCAGGTACAAATTAGTTCATCTCTGCAGGTGTGGCGGCCAAGGTACGGGTAATCAGCGGTAGTGCCTTGGTGATGAGAGGCGCGGTGCAGTATCTTGCTACCTATATACTGCTACTGCTGATGATGCTGCCGTAACTGGCCTCCCTTTCATACCCCACACCCACCTGGACACTTCTCCCCGTGGTCATGTTCCCTTGTAAATGTTCTCTTGTGTGGTTGGTTCTCCCTTGTGGTTGTGACTCATGGGGATGTTATGATAGGCTGACTGGCTGCTTGAAACTGACGCTATTAATGGCTTGGGTTAGGTTAGATTAGATTATGTTAGCGTTAGTTAGGTTTATAGTTGGGTGGTTAAAGAGAGAAGAGAAAGTCTGTGGAGGGAGAAATGTTTGTGGGATGTTATGGGATTAAAACAAGTAGATTTCCAAGGGTACTTAGGTGGCTGATCTGATTCGCTAGAGATCTTATCAATCTACCTGTAATACCACTGCATGTTGTTTGTCTCGAAGGGAAAGTTAAAAACACTGCGCCGTTCAGTAATCATTGCTACCAGATTATGTTCATTATAAACGGCAAGAACGACACGGCCATGGAACTAATCTATATGCCAGACACCGATCATTTTACGTTTTCTTCGTTTTTTTCATTCTGTTATCACTATAGTATGTATATCCACTTATATTTTCGACTCTCGCTAACAAGTGCTCTCCTTAGTAAGTATCTTGAAGACTTAACGTATATTCTTTATTGTAGATTAATACTAATACTTTCAGAGATTTTTATATTTTCTTTGAACTTCTTTCGGACGTGTTAGCGTTAGGCTAGGAAGATAAATACTTTGGGTCAAATTGATCTAAGATAAATAAGGTAAAATTTGGCTGGTAACTTCCTTACATAAAGAAAGAAATTGTGTGGCAACATCAGTGTCTATAATTCCTTAAAGGCAAAAGGTATGAAGGAGAAAAAGTCCAGGAGAGAGGAAAAAAGTCATACCACCACCACCACCACTACTACTATTACTACTACTACTACAACTACTACTACTACTACTGAAATCACGACTACAGCCCCTTCTAAAACCCACAAACACTCCGTACCACCAAGACTACAACAGATAGAGCTGCAAACAAAACTTCTATTGTTTTTGCCCCTGAGAATAATGAGCAGTCGCAGGAAAGGATGAATATAGTACACGAGATGGGAAACCTTGAAAACATTTAGCTTCACTGCACTGAGGGATGCGAACCAGGGGACGTGAGGGAAGGGAGAGAGGAACAAGGGTGAACACCATTACGAGTTAATTATTCACTGCAGCCTAAGAGAGAGAGAGAGAGAGAGAGAGAGAGAGAGAGAGAGAGAGAGAGAGAGAGAGAGAGAGAGAGAGAGAGAGAGAGAGAGAGAGAGAGAGAGCGAAGTGCTGTATATTAAAGGAAAAATAAATAGTAAATGGCTGGTAGTGATGGTAGAATGGTAGTGGTGGTGGTGGTAACAACACCACCACCACCACCACCACCACCACCACTTCTCTCAGCTAAATTTTTCTTTCAATTAATGTACTTCAGACGCACCCATCCTTTCCTTTCCTTCCCTCCATACTCTCCCCACCCCCTCTCTCTCTCTCTCTCTCTCTCTCTCACGATCAATACGCAGGCTGAGAAGGGTTAATTAGCCAACATTTTAGGTTATTTTTGCTACACCACCTCACAGAACAGGGAAGATGGGTCAACGGTGTGTCTGTTTGTCTGTCTGTCTGATCTGTGACTGTTTCTATAGTTGGAGGAGGAGGAGGAGGAGGAGGAGGAGGAGGAGGAGGAGGAGGAGAAGATAGAGGAAGACGACGACAACGACAACAACAACAACAACAACAACCAAAACACAAACCACCACCACCAATTCTACCATTCTCTCTCTCTCTCTCGCTTTCTCTCTCTCTCTCTCTCTCTCTCTCTCTCTCTCTCTCTCTCTTTCTGTCTCTTTCTGTCTCTGTCTCTGTCTCCCTCTCTTAGCTCGTCACCAGAGGACAGAAAGGTAAAACCATTATAACCTGGATTTTTCCCCCAGACACGCCACGCTGGCCTAACAATAACACGAAGGAAATACGTCAATAATTCCTTTCCTCCATAATTCAGTTTTGCATTCCCAGGTTTTCCTCAACTTGGAATTGAAATTACCTTTAACCCTTTGTTTTGCAGCCGCTTATTACCATTTTCCCGCCCATTCATTTTCTCAATCATTTAATTTCGCAGTGATTCCGTTCTGATCTGCGCGTCCACGTTTGCAAATTAGGAAACGGTTTGGAAAAAAAAAAGGGAAAAATAAAAGGTTTGGATCCCTCTTCCGTTGGTCTGCGGTAACCAATTTGTTATACATTTTCCATATGGTATAGTCTACATTTTTATTTAGCGTATATTTTATGTATCTATACTGGCCTACATGTGAACTCCATCCACGTGTAAAATAAATGTGTTTTCCATGTTTCCAATACGCGTATGTGTGTTATGTATCTACTACTTGTGTATTTATCTATCTATATTCGTGTGTATTTACTCATACATAGTGAACGTTCTTATAGAGTATGTACGTGCGTGTCGTCTTCTGCTTCCCCTCCTTCTCTTCCCCCTCCTCCTCCTCCATGAAACACTATCTTGTCATTTTTTTTACCAACGTAGTATTTGACAAAGGGGAACAAAAATACTGAAAAAAAAAAACTAAAGGTGACAGTCCTCGAAGTATAACGTAAAGGATTACTCAGGATTTCAGAAGTGTTTTGACACCTCCCTCTTGAAACAGTTAAAGTCAAAGGCAGAGTGCGGGGACAGGAGCACAGTTTCGAAGAACAATTAGAGGAACCCTATCAGTCCCATAAGCCTCTGGAGGATTAAGGTCAGCGAGGGCATGGAAAACATCATTAGGAAGGATCTTAATAGGAGGCATGAAATATTCCGAGTGTGGAGGAGGGGAAGGAACAAACCACGTATCAGGAAAGGTATAAGCTTTAACCAAGGTATGAGTGAAAGAGTTCAGATTCATAGATGAGGTGGAGGTCCCATCAGACTGAAATAGACGAAAAAGATGAAGAAACTTGGTGGAAATATTTTTTGGCTAAGTGCAGGAAGTCACGAGGAAAGTTAGATCTGGAGAGGTTTTGACATGTTCTATTGATGGAGGAGTTTTGGCTAGTTAAGGCCAGACTCGCCATGATTTCGGGCTGAAACGTAAAGCACATGAGTTTTAGAAGGTGAAAGGCTCAAGCACCGTGTCTGGCCAGCCTCTCCATCATATGTAGCACGAAAAAAAAATAAAAAAATAAAAAAATCCCATACGCAGAGACTATGAACGAAAACATAAGAGATAATGACGATGATGGTAACTTGTACATCTATCTGTCTATATACATCAATCAATGTTATACTTTTAAAATCCCACACCTTTGCATATTTTTCCCAGACAGATCAAAGTGCAAAAAAGATAAATGAAAATCAGTCTGGAAAGGAAATAAGGAAGGCAGGAAGGCAGGCAGGTGTTATGAGATGCGTAATTTTATCAGATAGGATGAAAAAAAAAAGAGGAAAAGAAAATTACATAACAAAGTAGGAAGAAAACGAGCAGCAGGAGAAAATGGAGAAGGGAGGAAAAAATATTGGGGTGACTGAAAAGAAACATTCTGCCCGCGTCTGCTCTTGATTACTTTTCTTGGACCGAACAGGAGGGAAATTAAGAGCGAGCGAGGAAAAAAAGTAAAAAGGAAAAATATAAACAAACAAAAGAAAGAAAGATAGAAAGAAAAGGGAAAGCGTTCTCAGTGGTAAGGAAGGAGAAGGGAAAAATGAATAAAAGGAGGAAGAGAGGAAGGAGAAAAGGAGGAAAGTGGGAGTCGGTTCGTTTTAGAATTGACAAGAAACGAGGAAAGGAAAGAAGGAAAAGAGAGACGAAAAAAAAAGAGAGGAAAGGGGAAGAGAATGAATTGGAGAGCTTGTGAGAAAAGAATTCATGGCGGGAAAGGAGAAGAGAGAGAGAGAGAGAGAGAGAGAGAGAGAGAGAGAGAGAGTCAGTTTCATAATAATTACTCTCTCTCTCTCTCTCTCTCTCTCTCTCTCTCTCTCTCTCTCGCGTCATATTACCTTCCTGACTTCCTATTTCCTTTCTTCTTCTCTTCTTTTCTTCCTCTTATACCTTTTTTTTTTGCCATCTTGATCTTTACCCACCTCGTGTTCCCTTCCTCCTAGCTCTTTCTCTCATTCTTTTCCTCTTCCTCTTTCTACCACCACCACCATTGCCTTCCTCCTCCTCCTCCTCCTCCTCCTCCTCCTCCTCCTCTCAGAATCTATTGGTCAGCACATTTAACATTCCGCGTCCAATTTTGCGAACTGCTCCTCTTTCCCGGTGGTTTACGAGGCACCAACAGGCGCCTCTCTCGGCCTTATACCCGGTTCCTGCTGCTCCTCCCCCTCACACTCCCGCCCTGCTCTTCCACTTCACGCCACACGTCACCTTATTCTGATTTGCACTGTCCGTCTGTTCAATTTTGTCTTTTTTGTCTATTTCTTCTTCCTGTTTCGATCCATGAATGAAATTGGAGTTTAAAAAAAGGTTATGGTTTAGATTTTCAGCGCCACGATATTGGTTTGGTGAGATTGTTATTTTTTAAGAAGGTATTTGTGTACCAGGTGACTCGTGACATGATGACGAAGACGATGATAGCACCTGCCTAATCACTACTGACTTTGATACTGAGGAAGGTGATGGTGACTGTAAATGGTGATGATAATGATGCCGACTGATGGTGAAGGCGAGAACGTGGGTCTTGTTTTGGTGCTGAAGGGATTAAGTGTGTCCAGAGTTTGTTATAATGATAAAAAATGCTCTTCCACCGCGAGGGAAGCAAGGAGAATAACATTACGTTCTCTAACACAAAGAACACGTACACACCACAGCTACACGTCCTCAGCTAATTACTACACCAACCCCAAAGTTACGCGTCTAAATGTAATTATTGCATGAAAACAATTTCACGGCAAAATAGCCCAGTAATTCCCAGGGTAAGGCTTTGGTGCAATTATATATATATATATGTCATACCCCGCTCCTGCCTGCAAAAGGGAACAAGGAAGGCGAACTTTACGGTGACGGCTGCCATTGTGCCTGATTGTCTGATGGTCCTCACGTGCTGTCTCCCGCGGCCCGCTATTGTCATGCACTCCACGTATATCCCGCAGCGCTGCCAATGCTCAACAAATGATACCAAATATGACAACAGAAAAATACGAATAAGAAAAATAAACCTTAGCTGTTAGTTACTGCTTTGGTGGCACACACACACACACACACACACACACACACACACACACACACACACACGGGCTGCCAATGGGAAAGTAAACAATAGTGATGCAATAAAGGCCACAAAGATTGGTAATTAATTACATCGGGACAAGACACGCTAAGCCTCCGGCCAGACCCGCGTAAACAAGCAGCGTGATCATACTAATGGGGAATTCAATTTTGACAAAACAAATGTTGAATTATTCATGGCGCATGTCCCAAAAAATAAACTAAAAATTGTTCAGTGTTCCAAAGGCTTCGCTGTTCTCGTGATGAGGAAAACACTGTCAGTCCCGCGGGTCACCATCACACCTTCCCGGATGGTGAACTACTGTGCTGCATGTTTCCCTTCACCATCACACGCCTGCCACGCCCAAATGTCACATGCCATTCCTAACAAAAACACGGACATCAACAAAATAATAAAACAAACCTAAATGAATAAATAAATAAACAATAACAGTACTATAAGAATAATATAAACAAGAACAACATCAACTCACTTAATTTTCGTCCATATGGCAGAATACAAAAAATACCTAACAAGATTCCAACCCAGACCAACAAGGCTGATCTCTCTCACGAGCAAGTATCGGCAGAATCCGTCGGGTAAAGAGCCGCCTTCAAGGAAATATAAACAAACGCTTTTTAAATATCCTCACAACTTTATGGACGCTCAGTTAGTCATTTCCTTATCAGCCTTCAGGGACGGAAACGTAATCACATTGAGCTCATCTTCTGACAGACACAATGATTATATAACGAACCTGTCTAAAAAGAATCACAGTAAGTAAAGGAGTGTATTTCTATTTCTCTGACGTGTGATGCAAAAAAAGCGCTGGAACTCCCTGCCTGCTTTTGTATTTCCGTCTTCCTACGACTTGACTTTTTTTTTTATTTATACCATGTGGGCTTTTTCCGGGAATTTCTGGGCTAAAGGGGGTACTTTTTGCGGTACCTCCTATCTGAAAGCCCACCCGCTAGGAAACCGTTGCCCCGAGTGAGGAAGCCCAACCTACACTCGGACCGTGGACAGGATTCGAACCCGTGCGCTTGGAGACCCTCGAACCCCAAAGCACGCATGGTTCCACTGTACCACGGCGGCATTTATTCCTTAATTATTGCTATTTGTTTATTACTTTTTAAGAGAACTAGCTTTCAAGTAGGCTTTTTTACTATTTCGTTGCTCTTGGCTAGGTTTCCTCCTGCATAAATAAAAACTAAACATTTCAGGACACCGTGACAGGCAGGAATTGGTGGTGATGAGAACAAGGCTGAGGAATGAGAGCTTTACTTCCGGCAATTGTGCGCAACGAGTCGGGAATAAAGTTTTCATTACTCAGACCGCGTCCTCCGCACCACCTGCTCGCACTCAACATTTCACGAAGCAAGCACCGCAACTCCCGGGAAGCAGGCCGCCGCTCGCTGTGTACCCTGAGAGTGTGTGGCGGTGTACCACTTAGAGCGAGACCTCCCGTGCACCTTCCGTCTAAAACTTCCTCTTCTCTTTGATCGACTGCTCTCTCTCTCTCTCTCTCTCTCTCTCTCTCTCTCTCTCTCTCTCTTCGTCCCCTTCCATACATACACAGAGGCACCAGGTAATCTTCCGTGTGTGTGTGTGTGTGTGTGTGTGTGTGTGTGTGTGTGTGTGTGTGTGTGTGTGTGTGTGTGTGTGTGTGTGTGTGTGTGTGTGCAAACAAGGAACAAGAATATACAAAAGAATAATATGAGCTTCCCTTTGCTGAGTTTACGATAATCAGCAGTCATCGATCCAGGCGAAGGTTGATGGATGCTCAGCGCGCGATGCCTAACAACGCTACAACAACAATGATGAAACACTAACAGCCTTCATTCATGCGCTCGCTCATAAACATTACGTAAAAAAGAACATTATTATGCAAAAAATCACTCATTAGTTCGTGATTATGACTTCGCTGCGCCTTTATTTCCTTTGCCTTTGTTTCTTCATGCAATTTTTTTTATTTCTTTTCAGCCTCGTGTGTTTGCAGATCAGATTATCCTTATCGCTATTGCTGACGTCTTTATTTGTGTTATCTCGTTTTCTTTCCTTTGCAGTTAATCAATATTCTCTTCTTTATCATATTTTATCAGGATTCTCTCTTTCTCTCTCTCTCTCTACCCTCCTTCCCACCCAATTACTCTTCCTCCCTCTCTCCTTCCACCTCTCTCCTTCCCTCCTGCCTTCTCGCTTTCCACCCTCCCTCCCATTTCTCCTCATTCTCCCTCCATCTCTCTCCTCCCCAAATTTTCTTCAGTTGCCTGTAATTTCACCTCTACGGATTACACTGGCCGTGTGGCGCTTCTAATTAAGTCAGAAACCACTACCACCACCACCGCCACCACCACCACTACCGCTGCCACTGCTCCTCAAGTGTGTGTGTGTGTGTGTGTGTGTGTGTGTGTGTGTGTGTGTGTGTGTGTGTGTGTGTGTGTGGGAAAAATACACACACACACACACACACACACACACACACACACACACACACACACACACACACACACACACACACACACACACACACACACACACACACACACACACACACACACACACACACACACACACACACACACACACACACACACACACACACACACACACACACACACACACACAAATTCATAAATTCTTCAGTAACATGAACAAAGACAAATTTGGGAATTACCATAAGATCACGTGAGAGAGAGAGAGAGAGAGAGAGAGAGAGAGAGAGAGAGAGAGAGAGAGAGAGAGAGAGAGAGAGAGAGAGAGAGAGAGAGAGAGAGAGAGAGAGAGAGAGACAATTATGCACCACAGCCTTACACGAAAACTGTCTGAATCACAAACTGCCCATTAAAAAGAAAGCCAGGAAAAGAAAAAAAAGCGAAAAAGAAAAGAAAGGAAAATAAAAGAGAAGAAAACACGCACGAGGCATAACACCTGAGAAACACCTGTAATAACAACAATGATAACAATAAAAGATGGCGTGATGAACAACAAGTAATAAAGATAAAAAAAATATATAAAAAGGTAGCAAAATGTACTTCTTTCTCCCTCCAAACGTACACAAACACAAGACACACTGGAAAAAAAATATGTAATGTAGTTTTATTTACGTCATCTCTTCCACGACGTTTTTCCGCAGTAGATTAGTAACGCCGGGGAGAGAAGCCTTGTAATTTCCATAACAAATACTCCAATCATTCGCTCCTTACGGCGTGAAAAATAACACCCTCTGCCGCGCCACGTGAATCGCTAGAGTTAGTAATGATTGGCGCTTCCTTGACAACAACTCATTATGCTCGTCACTCGCCACCACCACCACCACCACCACCACCACCATCATCATCATCTGGTCTCTGTAAACTTTGTCTTTCTTAAGCATTATGACTTTGGTGGTGGTGGTGGTGGTGGTGGTGGTACTGAACAAGCAACAGCAGATATTTTGGCCCGAATTCAGTTGCTTGTGATGAACACCAATCTGAGAGAGAGAGAGAGAGAGAGAGAGAGAGAGAGAGAGAGAGAGAGAGAGAGAGAGAGAGAGAGAGAGAGAGAGAGAGAGAGAGAGAGAGAGAGAGAGAGAGAGAGAGAATTGCAGGGAAATACTCATAAAAGGAGGAGGAGGAGGAGGAGGAGGAGGAGGAGGAGGAGGAGGAGGAGGAGGAGGAGAACATTAACAAAAGCCGAGGCGTGTGCGTGCATTTCTTCCTTCCATCAAACACAATTACCAGCAGCTCGGCGCGGCGCATCGCTATGGACACGCCGACGAAGCAATAAACAAACCATAAACGTGAGGAGGAGCGAAGTGATGGGGCGAGAGGGCAGGGCGCGGCGAGTGACGACCTTAGGGGAAGCGAAGGCGAGAGGAGTTTGGTCACATCGTGTTTATTGACAGTGGATAATGGCCCTGACCAACGTGATGACAGCTGTGCCCTCGCTGAAGAAGGGCACAGAGCCAGGGTGTCTTCACTAACTTCGGCTCGTCAACCCTGAATGTTCTTTTTTCATGTACGCAGGAAAAGAGAGCGAGCGGAAGCGAGGGAGTGAGAGAAAGAGAAAGAGAGTTGTGCTGTGTCTGGAATATTGAAACCAGAAATACAAGACACTACCAGTCAGGCCAGAGCCACCGAGCCAGCCAGCAGCCCCGCCAGTCACCTCAAACCATCACGGTCCTTCCCTCCCGAGGTCTAGTCTGCCGCCCCTGATCCGCTCCCCCCATCATGTCACTTCCTGCTCAAATAAGATGGAAAATATCTGGAGCGAGTGGCCAACGGATGGACGGGCTGGCTGTGGGATCTCTTGGGTCAACACGATGGCTGGTTTCACGCCTGTCGTCACGTGATACATAGTCACTTCCACCTGTGCACTCTGTCCTCTGTGACTTCGGATAACCACAAGGACAGTAAACGCCACATATTCACAACACTACGACATTAAAAGCAATGCATGGGATCTTTATAAGCATCTACGAGAAAGAAGGAAATAAAAGATGAGTGAATTTTGCAGTTTTTAGACTGTATAATGTTTGAAGGTTGCTGTAGTAATGTTAATAATTAAGGAGAGACGTGGCAAATAGCAGTGAAAGGGTTAATGTACACTGCAGCCCGCCACTAACGTCCTGGACTATATCAAATGTACAATACACACACTCACACAAAGGTAAATAATTAAAACCGCGCATGAAAAGAATAAATAAAGGAAATGAATAAAGAAACATTCCATATAAATAAGTAAGCAAGTGAACGTTCATGGCTGTCAGTTTCCATTCACCGGATATCGACGCATTTTTACCTTGAGATTTATTGACATTAGGAAGTGTCTATGGAGGTCAGAAGATAAATGGCCACTGTCTTCACTATTCTAATCCCCCCATAAGTTCCTGGAGCTGTGTAAAATTGCTAAATAGTAACTAGAATGAATATGAAAACACGTCACGGTACTGAAGAGGTTAACAAGCTGATGTTACCACGGATCACGGAAGGTTACGAGGCCAGCACACTGTCAAGCCGCACTGCACCCAAGGCGTCTTCACCTGCCTGTTTGCCTTCACTCGTACAGAAAACCACCTTCAGGATTTTCGTTCACTTAATTTCACACAATCGATGATGATATTCGAAACAGTGCAGAGTGAATAACTGAACTCTAAAAAGATTTCCACTCATTCTTATTGGCTATCCGTTTATTCGCAGCTAAATTGATCTAACTTCTCTAACTTTGTTTCTGCTTCGCTTCTCTTCCCATCACCACGCTGGCCACCCTCAGATACACACGTAAAAACCTCCTGTTCACAAGTTTCCATCCTGACGCTTGTTTACGTTGGGTTGCTCCCCTGTTCCTCCTGATCACTCTTGAAAAACTACCGCCACGCAAGGCTTTCCTTTTCTCGTGACTTCACACATTCAGGAGGCAAGGCGCGGCAAACCACTTTTCTCCACACCTTCGGCAGGGGAGTGACAGGTCGCTTCCAACACCACGTTACCTTTTACCTCGTGAATGCAATTTTAGCAGACGGTCGCTTCCTTTAAATTCTTCCCCTAGTGTTGTTTCTCCGTCTTTTCACAAATGTGTAAATGGAAGACAAACAGTGGGTTCATGCAAGTGGATGGTGGCGACCCAGTGTGACAGGAGTTCGAGGCCTTAGCATTGTCAGCACGCCTCGGGGACATCGTCTTGGTCTTGTCTGAAACATGTTGCGCACCACCAACACTGGCACTCAAGCTTGTGTGGCGTGTTGCTTCAATACTACAGACGCTTGACAGTTCGCCGTCTCAAGTAAGATGCTTGTCTTGTTTTCCCTCCATCCGCTGTTGCCACTCCACTGTTAAATAGCTTTAATTTGTCCTCATCTCACCTTCCTCCCACCTCCTTCTAGTTGCAGGTTTTAAATTTGTTCATAAGACATGTTTACATTGCTTTCATTTATGTTCCTTTCACTTTCTTTCCTTCCGTCTTTCTCCTTTTCTTTTCCTTTCCCTCTCTTCTCTTTCATTCCTTCAAGTTTTCGTCCTTTCCTCTCCTTTCGTTCTCTTCCCCTAACCCTTCTATCCTTTCCTCACCTATTTCCTTCTTTTCTATTTCCATTCCCCCACTTCTTTTGCAGCCCTTAGCAAACCTTCCCTTACATTACTCGTTAACTTATCAGCTCCCTGCCTTTCCTTCTTATCTCACTTCCTGCACAGTGAGTAATTGGTTACCTCCCTGCAAAAGCTCCACCCTTTCTAAACTAGGACGACGGTTATCGGTAAGCAACATCATTCTAGTGGAGGTTCACGTCGCTCCGTATTACCGCTTATATTGCCTACATCGCGTCACGGACCAGGTAGCGTGTGGGGCACTTTAGGAAATCCACCTTACGAATGAGTGCAGTGTGAGGGGCGTTCGTCTTCACTTCACTCCACGTTCGGCCCCAGCATACGTGAGCGCAGTGTGTGTTGTTGGTGTTGGCGAAGAAATGTGGTGGATTGAGGAAGTTTTCACGCACGCAACGAGACAAGACAAGCGCCGGCCGTGTGAGCGAGGCAGGAGTATTCTATTGTTGTTGTTGTTGATGTTGCTGTGTTAACTTATTCTCCGTCTCCTTGTATATTCTGTCCAGAGCCTTTGTGTGTGTGTGTGTGTGTGTGTGTGTGTGTGTGTGTGTGTGTGTGTGTGTGTGTGTGTGTGTGTGTGTGTGTGTAGGTGATGGATTCCCAGTTGATCATCTTTATTGGTTTGATCCTCATCCCATAACTGGCTGTCATTAATTCCTGAGTGCAATGGAAGAGTTGTGTAGACCATTACTGTCTGACGCGGAGCTTTAATTACCGATCAATTCTTTTATAATCCACTTAGCGAGAGAGAGAGAGAGAGAGAGAGAGAGAGAGAGAGAGAGAGAGAGAGAGAGAGAGAGAGAGAGAGAGAGAGAGAGAGAGAGAATTAGATAAATAAAACTGATCAAAGACTGAGAATAAAAAAAATAGTGAAGGAGAGAAAGAGTAGGAGAGAGGGCAGGAACAGAGAGAGGGAGGGAGGGAGGGAGCAAGGGAGAGAGAAAGAGAGAGAGAGAGACAGTGTGTGTGTGTGGGGGGGGGGTGAGGTAGGGAGGAGTAATACCATAAGCTGGGTCTTATTTATGGTCAATTTATCGCGACACAACTGTTTAATGGAAGGGGTGGTGGACTACTGGCAGCCCCTCACTCCACCAAGCCCCACCCGATACCTAACCCACTCCACCAGGCCCTTTGTCCATCCCTCCCCCTGCCCTTCTAGCCACTCAAATACCATGCAACTATGCCCTCCCCCTCTCAGCCTCCCCTCTCCCTATCATCGCCCCTATCCTTGCCTATCTTCCCAATCGTGAATAAAGCCGATCACCCAACTTTGTCCCCCTTTTCATTTTTTCATGGGCGAAAAATATGAGGGGGGGACGTATGAGAGAGAGAGAGAGAGAGAGAGAGAGAGAGAGAGAGAGAGAGAGAGAGAGAGAGAGAGAGAGAGAGAGAGAGAGAGAGAGAGAGAGAGAGAGTATACATTAATAGAATCACCATCAGATTTGTTCTCTCTCTCTCTCTCTCTCTCTCTCACACACACACACACACACACAAGAAAAGTTTGCATTCGCGTGCATGGTAGTTTATTGATTTGTGTGTGTGTGTGTGTGTGTGTGTGTGTGTGTGTGTGTGTGTGTGTGTGTGTGTGTGTGTGTGTGTGTGTGTGTGTGTGTGTGTGTGTGTGTGTGTGTGTGTGTGTGTGTGTTCAGTAGTTGTTTTTCCATCTGCATATTCATCTATTAATATATTTGCCCGTGTTATATATTTATTTAGCTGGTTAGTCTATTTTTTGAGAGAGAGAGAGAGAGAGAGAGAGAGAGAGAGAGAGAGAGAGAGAGAGAGAGAGAGAGAGAGAGAGAGAGAGAGCACAGCATAAACAAATAATAAATACACAACAGTAGGTTAGGTTTGCTTATAATACAAATTTTTTTCTCTCTTTTTCTATGCATTATTTATTTCGTTCACCTGTGCACCTGTTTTCTATTTTTCTCGTCCCCCTTTTGCCAACCTTTTGTATGTACACTGCGTTGCGTTCGTGTCTTGCTTCCCTCCTTTGTTTGTTTACCTGGTCGGTTGATTGCTTTTAATATTGAGTATACAGGGATTTATTTTTTCTCTCTTTTTTGTTTTCTTTATACAATATGGACTTTTCACGGGAATTTATGGGCTAAAGGGGGATACTTTTTGAGGTACCTCTTATCTGAAAGCCCACCCCTTAGGAAACCGTTGCCCCGAGTGAGGAAGCCCAGCCTACACTCGGACTGTGGACAGGATTCGAACCCGTGCGCTTGGAGACCCATCGGACCCCAAAGCGCGCATGGTTCCACTGTACCACGGCGCCTCCTCTCCCCCCCTCTCTCTCTAACTCTCTCTCTCTCTCTCTCATATGATACACGAAAGGGTAGATATGCATCCGATTAACATCACAGCACAATATCACCTATTACCAATTAATACAAAAAATGAGTCCCAGTACTAGCGGGAGGGAAAGTTATGCTGTAGTACCAGTATTAATAACGTTCGTTTTTATGGCAGCGTGACAATAAGTATCCTGGCTGGGAATTAATGTTATGGCAATTTGTTTAATCCTTCCCTACTCGCCAATTGGTCCTGGAAACAATAGTGTGCTAAGATTTTTGTTTATAGTTAATCAAATTAGTGTAATATTTTATCACGTGCACGTTCGAAAGGGAGAGTGAATGACGGTGCAGGAGAGGGATTGGGACTCTCACCATGTCGGTTATGTCCCTTGGGTTAAATTGTTTTTGCTATGAGTTTTAAAAGGAGTATTTTATAATTTCACTAATTTTGCTTCGGCCGTTTCAACCATTCCGCGTTGGATGAAGACTGTACAGCAAAACTGCACTTCATCACTGTGGAAACTGCAGGTGAAGTAAAAGCTCTTGGTACAATAGAATAAGAACAGTTTGAAATGATAATGATAAAAACAACAGATATAACACCACCACCACCACCACCACCACCACCACCACCACCACCACCACCATCACCAACAACAACCAACATTACCAATTTTTCTCAAGGGATCTGCATTGGTAAATGAAGAAATATGAAAAATACACTAACGAAACACAGGGTTGAAATAGTAGTAGTAAAAACATTTCTAGCACCACCACCACCACCACCACCACCACCACCACCACCACAACACGAGCAGCAGCAGCATTCCCATCACCGTACTGGAGACAAATAAGGCCACTAATGACAAAAGTGAGACCAGATGACATGACTATTACAACCACCCATGTCGGCAATGATAGACACCCATCACCACACCACGTCCTCCCTCCCTCTCTCCCCACCCACGTACCCACCATAGGTCTCTAGTGTCAGGAGTGTCAGGGCATCACGTTTCACTGGTGTCTGGATTATACTTTGCAGTCAGGGATCCCACATACATCAGATTTGTGTACGATTAGACCATTTTATTTACATTAGGAATGGTCTATGGAGGTCAGAAGATTAATGGTCACAGTCTTCACTATTTTAATCCCCTCATAAGTTTCTGAAGCTGTATAAAATCAACAATTAGTAAGCAGAGTGAATATGGAAACGCGTTGTGGTACTGACGGGGTTAATTTTTCTTATCAGCGTGACATCAGCGTGACATTCATCGCTCCTGGACGCTTCACTCTTCACTCACTCAACACTCCAGCACCAGTTCTCTCCTCCCCGTGTCGCCAGCAGCACTCCTACGCTTCCCTGCCGCAGTAACGAGTGTAGGAAGGGCGTGAGGTTCATTGTAGTGCGTGTTATGTCTGTCGTTTTGCATTCCCACCAGACCTCATCCATTCAAGTCCAGCGTTTGTATAATTTTACGTTCAGTTTCGTTTAATTTCATACCTTGCTCTCACACACGTTCACTTAATCATGTCTCCTCCCTCTCTTCTCTTCTCCCCTCTCCCTCTCCCCTCCTCCAACACCCGCTTTGTTCTTCACGTCTCGTTGTAACAATAAATTCTCCTGCACTTGTTATTTTCCTACATGTACTCATTAACTGTTCCCGATCCATTCCGTGTGCACCGTGACATTTGCACGTGACATATGGGCATTTTTCTTCAATACTTTCGTGCACAGTAACTTAATTTTCAATCCTCTTGTCCCTTGCTCCCCTTGATCACTTTACAACGCTTTAGTGCTTTAACGTAAGACAGTTTTCACCAGTCGTAAAATTTATAGTGTAATGAGTTTTTAGAAATTGTAATTCTAATATATACCAGTGAAGCGAGAGTAGCCTTACAATGTTCAGTCGAGATTCTGGCTTGTATTCTCAAACACTTCTGCGCTTCACTCCACTATTTGAAAAGGCTTTATTTAAATTTACACTGAGATTTTTAAGGTGTTTTCACAGTTGTAGAGGCAGTGTGACAAGATTTCTACTTTATTAACTGGAGAAACATTCTTGAAAACGCCGTTAATCATTTATGTAGCCTTGGAAAATAGTTGTGGTGAGAGAGCAAAGCGTTTCTGCATACGGACCTTTATACTATAGGAAAAAGGCCAGATTTCTCCCACCTTTGGTACTGCAGTGTAAAAAAGAGCTTAAATATTTCAATGGTGTTACTAATTATGTTTTGTTTATTTACAGGGAGAGAGCAAAGTGTGGCTGCCTGGTGTTTGATGATGGTGGTGGTGGTGGTGGTGGTGGTGGTGGTGGTTGAGGTATTGGTGGCAGAGAGGAGAGTAAGAGGGTCGTATCGATAGAGTTATGAGTAGAATTATGAAAACATTAATGTATTTTGTGGATTTCTACCAATAATCATAAAAAAAAAATAAATAAAATAATGAAGGTATTGCACATGTCGATTGAAAACCGTAACAACATAGAGAGTGAGTGACTGGCGCTCTCACAACCTTCACTTAACCTCCTTTAGAGAACAAGCATCGTGTACACCGCGCGATTATAATCAACAGGCTAAATTTAGTATGATGGGATTATACGCTAGCGGATTTATGAACAATACTCAGGAGTGTCAAGGATATAATAAGAGAAGAGGCGAGGGGGAAACATGCCACAGGTCCACACCCTCGAGCCCTGACACACGCCTGCCTACAGTAGCATAATGGTCCGTATTCTGAAACGCTCGCTCTCACCACAACTATTTTGGAGGGCTACATAGATGATTAGCGGGGGTTTTCAAATGTTTCTCTAATCAACCCCTTCAGTACTGGGACATTTTTACCTTGAATTTTGCGTACCATTAGACAATTTTATAGACATTAGGAAGGGTCTATGGAGGTCAGAAGATTAATGGCCACAGTCTTCACTATTCTAATCCCTCACATAAGTTTCTGAAGCTGTAAAAATCACCAAATAGTAACTACAATGAATATGGTACTCAAAGAGATAAATAATGTAGAAATTTCGTCACTGACTCTACAACCGTAAAAACACCTTAAAAAAATACGTGTAAACTTAAATAAAGCCTTTTGAAATAGTGAAGGTGAGGCACAGGAGTGTTTGAAAATACGAGGCAATGTTGGAGCTCCACCCTCATGCTAGCGTCTCATTACTCCCCCTCGCTGCCCTGCCATGAAGTGTAGGGAGCGCAACAGATGACCATGGAGGGCGGTGGTTAGGAAACGTGACCCCGCCATGAAAAACTGAACTCAGCAGATAGGAAACATTAGAAAATAAGACATGAAAGCCAAGATATTGCAAGAGATGGATAACCTGAACCAGAGCATAGTAGGGAATAGTGCTAAATAAATAAATACATTAATAAACGTCAGAAAAAAGCTTGAAACAAAGAGACCAATGATATAGATGTTTGTTCATTGTTATGTTGTTTTAATGATTGGAATATAATAATAATAATAATAATAATAATAATGAGCTTAGAGTGGCGTTCGTTCATCAGTCATGTAAATATACTAAAACGTTTAATATGAAGAAGGAGGAATAATAATAATAATAATAATAATAATAATAATAAAAGAAGAAGAAAAAAAAAGAAAAAAAAAAAAGAAAAAGAAAAGAAAAAGAAAAGAAAAAGAAGACAAAAGAAGAAGACAAAAGAAAACAAAAGAAAACTGAAGACGAAGAAGAAGAAGAAGAAGGCAAAAGAAAAAGACGAAGACAAAAATGAAGACAAAGACAAAGTAGAAGACAAGAGAAGAAGACAAAAGAAAAAGACGAATACAAAAATAGAGACGAAGACAAAAATAAAGACGAAGACAAAAATAAAGAAAGACGAAGAAAAAGAAGAAGAAGAAGCGGTAGGACTATCATATAAACTATACCGTCAAAGCCTCCGTTTTCTTTTTCTAACCCTTTCGGCACGATGACTAAGCCAACGCCGATCATCTTTCTGAAATATCATATGCATTCTTACTAAGCCCTTCAGTACCATGATGCGTTTCCATACTCATTCTGCTTACTATTTGGTGATTTTATACAGCTTCAGAAACTTATGTGGGGCAGAAATAGTGAAGACTGTAGCCATTAATCTTCTGACCTCCATAGACCCTTCCTAATGTCAATAAAATGGTCTAATGGTGAGCAAATCTCAAGGTAAAAATGTGTCCTAGTACTCAAGGGGCTAAAATAGTGAAGGCTGTGGCCATTAATCTTCTGACCTCCATAAACCCCTCCTAATTTCAAGAAAATGGTCTAATGTTACACAAGCCTCAATGTAAAAATGTGTCCATGTATTGAAGGAGTTAAAATAATGAAGAGTGTGGCCATTAATCTTCTGACCTCCTTAGACCCTTCCTAATGTGAATAAAATGGTCTAATGGTACGTAGATTTCAAGGCAAAAATGTGTCCATGTATTGAAAAGGGTTTCCTACCTATATATTTTTTTGACGTCGATATATGATTGCTCTGAAATTGCTGTTTAATCTGTCATCCACCTCTCTTCCTCCATTCATCTCATCCACCTCCTCCCTCCTCCTCCACTTCCATTTCCACCTTTATCTCCCTTGTCCTTTCTCTCTCTCTCTCTCTCTCTCTCTCTCTCTCTCTCTCTCTCTCTCTCTCTCTCTCTCTCTCCTTTTTATATATTTTTTTCTCGTAATCGTTGTTGTCGATCTCATTCTTCTCCTCTGTTTTCCTGTCCTTATTCTTCCTCCACATTCTCCTCCTCCACCATTTATTTAATCTTCCTATCATTATTTCTCGACCTTGTCTTCCTCCTCCTCCTTTTTTTTGCTTCTTTCATCCTTTATTTGAAGTTTTTTTTTCCACCAATGCCTCCTCTTCTTTCTCCTCAGCTACTTCTTTCCCTTTACTTTTTGCTTCTTTATCTCTCCGCACCTCCCCCTCCTCCTCCTCTTTCCACTTACATCTCAACTTTATTTGATTAGGGATGCGTTACTGCCGTTCCTCAGTCGTGGGATGTTTATAATTACGTTTTCCCTCCATAAATGCAATAGTTTGAGTGTTTCTCGATGCTTGGCTGGATCTCCGGGCAGTGTGGTCGCGCTATCTGTCCTGGCTCGTTTCGCCAAGCTCCAGGAGAGGCAAACGTGACAGGAACAATGCTTTATATTTATCTTTTCACTTAAGGTTACTTCAAATATTCTTGGCCTAAACCGGGGCCTCTGTCTCTCTGTCTCTCTCTCTCTCTCTCTCTCTCTCTCTCTCTCATAAAGCATTGTGTATTACCACGTATCACATAAAAACGCCGTGTCGATACTCATATAACATTTTTTTTTCTCCCAATCAACAAGTGTTCCCATAAAATTGTAATTAAAAAGAATTGTCATTTACTCACCGTGGCAGTCCTATCTCTCACACACACACACACACACACACACACACACCAGGCGGGCCAGTCAGCTGTGCCGCGCCTGGGACCCCATCACGAGACTAACCAACTATGCTGCTTATATTCATCACTTACCTGGAACTCAAACTTGGGGAACTGGTCGACGGTATTGACGTCAGTGGTGGGCGGAGTGATGGCGCGGCACTGGGCTGAGGGTATGATTTGTCCCAGCCCTTCATCCACCACTACCCCGCCGCCACTCTGCCTCTCCGCCCGTCGCTCCCCGCCCCGCCCGGCATCCTGCTGCTGCTGGAGCTTCCCGTCCTTCATGAGGTGTGGGCCATTGGTACCATACGAGTAGTAGTATACGTAAACAAGGGCACAGGCGGCAAGCAATCCCAGGAAGGAAAGCCGCAGCCACCCGCGTCGAGGCACCATCTTCACCATGTTTTTGTCAGTGTTGTCAGTTTAGTCAGGTTGGTGAGGCACACACTTGCACTCACCCACACGCAAGGAAACCCGCCGCGTGGCTCTATACACTCCACACGCGGGTCCTCCTCTAAGGTTCTGTCGTGCCTCGCCGTTCCAGGAGAGGCCGCCGCTGTGTGTTGCAGAAGGGCCACTTTTCCCTCTCGCTTTCGCTTAATTCTTTTTTACTGTCTTATTTAGTTTAGTCTCTCCTCGTTTGTGTCGTTTCTCTAAGCGGACACAACTTTTCTCCTTTTCCTCTTCCTTCTCTTCACTTGCCTCACGTCTCTCCTCCCTCTCGTCCTCCTTTTCCTTCTCCTTCTCCTGCCTCCGACGTGACCCGCGCTCCGTCCCGCACCCTCGACCCCCTCCAAGTCGAGTGATAAATGATGACTCGAGCAAATCCTTCCTCAAACACACGTGACCTTGCGCGCGGCGGAGGCACTGACTAATGACTCCTTTCTCCACCTGCTGCGGCTGTTGTTGCTGCTGCTGCTACTGGCTGGCGACGGCTGCAAACTAGTCGTCTTCACATACAGACACTTTCCAACAACAATAAGAACAACAGCACAACAACAACGAGAAACACAACACTAAGTCAACCTGTGAAGAATTTTGTTGACTTGTATTGAGTTTCCTGCGGTGAGTGATCAGTTCTCAACCACACGAGAGTTAGTGGTCCGCCTCGTCCAGCTTCCAGTAGTGTGGAGAGAGGCGCGGAAGGGGAAATAACTCTCTTGATACGCATGGATCGCTGGAAGAGAGTGAGTGTGAAGGTGAGTGTCTGGGCTGTGATGGGCGGTCAGTGGGTTGGCAGTACTGTATTCGCCTCACTCCCGCTCCTTTTTGTTTGCTTTCTTTCTTAGTTGATATTCACTTTCTCTTTTGTTTCTCTTTTTTCAGTCTTTCTTTCTTTCTTTCTCGTCTTTTTCTCCACTTTTATCACAGGCACATGTTTCTCGATTCTCCTTTTCACACACGTTTTCTGTTTCTCTTCGGGGGGGTTCTTTTATTTATTCATTTACTATTTTATACACAAGTTTGGCATATAAGGCGCTGCGTCGCTTCCATTAACATACGACGCAAATTTATTATAATACTGATTTTTTTCTTCTCAGCGTATAGTTAACCTTACAACTACTTCTATTTCTCTATCATATATATTCTTTTTTTACTGGGACTCGATCGGTGGTGGCTAATACGTTTGTGTGTGTGTGTGAGTGTGTTTATCTGAGTGTGTAGATTTGAGAACGTGTGCGTAAGATTGCTAAATGATAGAAACAAACCAGCGAGACCAGGCGATAGCAACGTACATCCAATCTCTCTCTCTGTGTGCTTCCCCTGACCCTGTGTTATTACTTTCTCTGTCTCGTGCAGGTGTATCTCCGTGTACCTTCCGTGATATGTCTACAGCAGGTGGTGGTGGAGGGCAGGCCGGGCTGGGGACGTTAGAGGGAGGGAAGGATGGACCAGGGCATGGAAGGCTGGTCTAAACTTGTACTTCCTCACCACTACGTACATGCACACGCACAGCACACCTTGACTCATGCACAGTTTGGTCTCAATATCACAGCCAAACGCAGACCTTTCTATCTAATAATACTAAGAAAGAATAGGAATACTACTGAAGAAAAAAATTAACTATACCGCCTCACATAGATAAGAAAAAATGGCAGCCTGGCACCAGCAACAACAACAGTGACAACAAGAACAACAACAATAAAGTGAAGGAGTAAATACAAGTGCTAACGCTGAAGTTGCTCGAGTTATAACAAAGCTAATGGTCAGAGGAAAGTGCTAATAATGACAAGCACAGCACGCCAATCTCGTGGCTTCCAACAATAAAAACTACATCAAGTAACGCAGGCGGAAACAAAACCCCTCAAGACTGATCTATATAGTGCAGCTTTAGGCGACACTGGGACCAACTCTGACTTCTGGAGACTGGAGGGAAGAAGAAAGAAGCGAGGGAAATACTGTAACGATGCGAGCTGCCAAGAATTTCTAGCAGTAGTAGCAGTAGAGGTAACGAGAGTACTAGAATGAGAAACACACGTAGTAGAAATGGGAGGATGTAAAGCAGAAGAAAGAGAAAGAGAGGAAAGATGCAGCGGCGATTCTAAATGACACAGCATAAAGTGGCGAGGCTACTCAAGGCATTGGTCACCAGGATAGGCGCACACAGGTACACGCACTCACTACAGCCATCACCATCGCCCTAGAGACTGCCGCGGGGAGGGGGAAAGGGATAGGAAGGGAGACGAGTGGTGGAATGGTTGTGGACGGGCTGAGGGAGGAGGCGTAGGGATTCAGGTGGAGGGATGCGTATACGTGCTCTGAGATGCCTTGACTGAAGGAGAAGGAAAAGGCGGGATTTTGGACCTGCTCGCTTTTACCCTCAATCTCAAAGAAACTAGAGGGAAATATGAGGCACAGAGACAGACAGACACAAGCGATCAGGCACAGCTATGGTCCTGTCTCCACCATGAACAGCAACAGCAGCAGCAACGACGACAACGACAGAGACGACAGTTGTAGCGACGCGATGACAACAATAGTGCAGCTGTCTTGCGTTGTATGAGCTTGTCAGGTCTTGGCGAGGGTGTGTCTGTATCGTGGCAGCGAAACAGAAACGAGATACAGATACGGAGTGAGAGTAGGGAGAGGGGAGGGAACTGAGATAAGTGTGTGTTTGTGTGTTAGTGTGTGTGTGTGTGTGTGTGTATGTGAAGTCAGTCAGCCAACCAGTTAGCCAACGACAAGCACTGCTACCTTGCTTGCTTTCCTCTCTCTCTCTGTCTTTCTCTCAGCGACCACACACAAGCCAGCACAGCACACTCTATGCCTCTACTCGGCTTAGCTCAGCGCAGCACGCGGACGTCTTCCTTTACAGCGTGGCGAGGCGTCGGCCGCTTTCCCGGTCTTGCTGGTTCGGCCTGCTCGCACCTTCCGGGAATTTATGAACACAACTGACTTTTGTTGCTGTTGCTGTCTTCCTTGTCTTGTTTAAGGTATTGAAAACCGAGGAGGAGGCGGGCTAGGAGCAGCAGGAGGAGGGCAGCAATGTCACAGTGGGCACGAGGCGACAGAAGGTGTGTTTATTGTGACGGTGATGGAAGTATCTTGAGCTGGGGCGTGCAGCATCAGTAGCGACGGCGGCGGCGGCGACGAGGTTGGTGGTGACAGTGGCAGTGAGGGCGGGATGGGAGGCAGGCAAGCATTCCCTCACGCTACACCGGCCGATCTTGTCCTCCTTGTCCAGGGCGCTCTATAATGCCTTCCTGCGACCTTGAGTGCTGTGGAGGAGAGAAGAGGAAAGGATTAGCAATGGTTTGGCTCGTGTGTGTGTGTGTGTGTGTGTGTGTGTGTGTGTGTGTGTGTGTGTGTGTGTGTGTGTGTGTGTGTGTGTGTGTGTGTGTGTGTGTGTGTATCAGATATTAAATTCACCTACTTCTATCCCCTTTTTCCACTCGTAATTCATTTCCACTTCTCTCTTTCGTTACTCAAGTCATGTCATGCGTGTACGGTGTCGTGTGCAAGCTAATCGAGACCTTCGCCTTCCCTTTCCCTTGCTGCCGCTCTTCGGGAAGCTCTACACCCGCGGCTCATCACTACAGGAGACGAAGACCAACCAAACAACGCCGCCACTAATGATGCGACTAATAACTGACTTTTGCATATTATCAACTCGTATCTCAGCAATCCTATCGAGAGAGAGAGAGAGAGAGAGAGAGAGAGAGACTTATCAATCATGCACAGTCCGTATACCATTCAGTCGGTCACTACAAACTGGCACTTCAACCTTGGAAAAATACAAACAGGCAAAGGCAATGGTATGAGAATCAAGGGCCTAAATATTCCCTATCCAATTACAACCCAGTCTTCTCTCCTTCTGACATCTAAGGGACAAAGATGGTGTGTGGCTGTGCTGGCGCTGTAAAGGGACAAAGATGGTGTGTGGCTGTGCTGGCGCTGTAAAGGGACAAAGATGGTGTGTGGCTGTGCTGGCGCTGTAAAGGGACAAAGATGGTGTGGCTGTGCTGGCGCTGTAAAGGAACAAAGATGGTGTGTGGCTGTGCTGGCGCTGTAAAGGGACAAAGATGGTGTGTGGCTGTGCTGGCGCTGTAAAGGGACAAAGATGGTGTGTGGCTGTGCTGGCGCTGTAAAGGGACAAAGATGGTGTGTGGCTGTGCTGGCGCTGTAAAGGGACAAAGATGGTGTGTGGCTGTGCTGGCGCTGTAAAGGGACAAAGATGGTGTGTGGCTGTGCTGGCGCTGTAAAGGGACAAAGATGGTGTGTGGCTGTGCTGGCGCTGTAAAGGGACAAAGATGGTGTGTGGCTGTGCTGGCGCTGTAAAGGGACAAAGATGGTGTGTGGCTGTGCTGGCGCTGTAAAAGGACAAAAATGGTGTGTGGCTGTGCTGGCGCTGTAAAGGAACAAAGATGGTGTGTGGCTGTGCTGGCGCTGTAAAGGAACAAAGATGGTGTGTGGCTGTGCTGGCGCTGTAAAGGAACAAAGATGGTGTGTGGCTGTGTTGGCGCTGTAAAGGAACAAAAATGGTGTGTGGCTGTGCTGGCGCTGTAAAGGGACAAAGATGGTGTGGCTGTGCTGGCGCTGTTGACCTCTGCCTTCCATGAACAGTTTAAAAAATTACATTTGCATGAAATTTATCTGAAATGCGCAGCAGATGACGATGTGCTACAAAATATGACGCAATAATTTGTAACGATGGCATTATGTAGGGGAGCATATACTAGTGTTGTTATTAATGGTACCATTGCGCCGCCACACGCCACGCTCGCCCTCGCGCGGCGCGGCACACACGGACGAAGGAACACTTGTTTATCATCAACTTTATTATTAGAAAAATAAATCCCTAAAAATTATGTGTGTGTGTGTGTGTGTGTGTGTGTGTGTGTGTGTGTGTGTGTGTGTGTGTGTGTGTGTGTGTGTGTGTGTGTGTGTGTGTGTGTGTGTGTGTGTGTGTGTGTGTGTGTGTGTGTGTGTGTGTGTGTGTGTGTGTGTGTGTCTACTCGCAGGATCAATTTGCACGGCACATCTATGGCCACGTGACGTGCATGGGTTGGCGGTGTGTTGTGTTCGGGGCCACGTCTCGGGACACAGCCAGAAGGATGCTCGTGAGAGGTGACTGGCAGAAGTCAGGCGAGGAAGGAGGCACAGCAAATATTTAACTATTTCTTGACTGCATACATGCTACACGCTACACGCACGTAACAAGTTTTTTTTTTTTAAGCTTATAAATCAGACCACGATAGTTAGGCAGTCTTCGCCTTGAACACTCAACAGTCACTCCACTGTCTGGCTGGTAATGAATGATGGTAAGGTAAAGTGAGGCGCCTCCTGGAAGTTCGTGCTTTGCTGGTGCCGCTGCTGTCAGCATCACCTGCACTGGCTAAGTGATTCTGACTTGCAGATTTCTTCACATGTGAGTAATTTGAAACTTCAGACAAGTGGAAGAGTATGAGACATAGGTGACGAAGCACTGGCATGTGTGGAAGGACTCTGGCAGCTTCATGCGCCACACATACAGGCGGGAACTGACTGCCTCTTCAAAAAATAGATTTAACGAATTTTTCTTTTTATCTCAAGCCGATAATTAAAGAAGGTGCAAAGTTATGTTTTTCATTTTTGATTAAAGATAAGACACAGAAGCGCCACGATTCTGACCCATTTGCAAATTAATCATCAACAGATTCATCCACGCTTTGTCCCTGAGCAAAGTTAGTGATACACAAACGATGTAAATCTCTCCATCAGTTCATCAAGGATAATGTCTCCAAGCTGCAGGATCTTCCTATCTTCCTAACATAGAGCCACGTTCCCGTGACCAATGGACTCATTAAGCAGAACGTGAGACTGTTTGAAGCTGACGGTACCGTCGCACTGTGGTGGGTTTCTCTGAAGTCAGTTCTCACATAGCTTACATGGACGTCTTTGGTGCGAAACCACTGTATAAAAAATATTCACTTTAATAAATACTCTTAAATTATCCACCAGCTTCCCTAAAGGAAGGTCAAAAGAGGTTCATTAATGACTAAAGCGATCGATAAATGATGCTACGTCAATGGAACGAGTGAAGGTCAATCCGTGTATTGGTATTTAGATTTACTATAACCAAAGTAGCATTCACGAAATATTGATCATTTAGTAATTGTTCAGCGATCGATGAACAGCTTTGAAATTCAGTTCCGAAAATGAAGACTCGGGAACCTTGCAATGTGGTCACACCTGGACATTGCCAGATAGTGTGCTTACTATTGGTAGGCAGACAGAGAGGCCGCTCAATCTCAACGACAATCCATCCAAGAACCAAGAAGACTCTAAGGACAAAGATACAACAAGAGACGGCACAGTCCACCATTCAGACCAGCGGGAACTGAGGCGCTGTCATTCCCTGCCACCACCACCACCACCACCATCCCCCAAAACCAACACCAGGCAACATTAATGCTATTTCCTCACTAGCTATTTCAGAAATACAGATAAAATATTTCTGAACAGTGCACTTCTGTAGCTAAAGTATCCTATCTGTTCTGCCAGCAGTTAGTGTAGGACCGTGTTATGAAACGGCATGGGAAAGATATACGGTGCAATTTCTTATCCCTTGCATTCAAAGCCCTTATTGAGGCAAACTGTCGCTTCGTGCCACTTTAAGCTAAATGTCTAGATAAATGTTTTGATGTTAGACGGATGTGGAAGGCTAGAGAAACCAAAAAAAACTCGAAAAAAAACCTTGAGTATGTCCCACATAACGCTGAAGACATCAAATTTAAAGGGAATAAAGTTAGTATAAAGCATTACCACCTAACAGCCTTCACTTAGCCCCTTCAGTACCATGACGCGTTTCTATATTCATTATGTTTACTATTTGGTGATTTTAAACAGCTTCAGAAACTTGTGTGGGGATTAAAATAGTGAAGACACCGGACTATTAACAGTCTAACCTCCATAGCGCCTTCTTAAGGTACGATAGTGTCCCAGTACTGAAGAGGTTAACGGCAGCATAATTCACTCCACCGCCACCACCACCCGTTCTTCTGTTTACAAGTGACTATTACAATTACCCCCATCACGTTTCCTTATCTCGCCTGTTTATTGCGCTTTCTGTCTTCCTCGGCCTCTGTCATTACGCTCATTATGCTCCACACTCTTCACGTGCAGCAGAGGGAGCACTGTAGGCACCTTTCATTGCTGGTGAAGCGAAAGCAACGCAATATTGCAGAATTCTGTTTAGCTTCGGTGCATCGCGGTAACACTAGAGTCGTTTGTGGGAAGAAAAGTCACATGAAAAGAGAAAGGAAAAAAACTATTTACACTTCTCTCGAAATGCTTTAGGAGAGAGAGAGAGAGAGAGAGAGAGAGAGAGAGAGAGAGAGAGAGAGAGAGAGAGAGAGAGAGAGAGAGAGAGAGAGAGAGAGAGAGAGAGAGAGAGAGAGAGAGAGAGAGAGAGAGAGAGAGAGAGAGAGAGAGAGAGAGAGAGAACGTGGCGGTCTTCAGTTCCTAATTAAGACAAAATGAATGAGGCAATTAACCTAAACACTCGTACTCTCTCTCTCTCTATCTCTCTCTCTTTATTTGCCCGCTCTCTCGTCTCTAATAAATCACGTAAAAGATGCTTAATTTATCCAGAAAATGAGAGAGAGAGAGAGAGAGAGAGAGAGAGAGAGAGAGAGAGAGAGAGAGAGAGAGAGAGAGAGAGAGAGAGAGAGAGAGAGAGAGAGAGAGAGAGAGAGAGAGAGAGAGAGAGAGAGAGAGAGAGAGAGAGAGAGAGAGAGAGAGAGAGGGGTAAGCAATCACTCTTAACCAAGGCCAGCAGAAGGAGAACCCTCACGCAGTGTAATGGTCTGACATCACCAATACTTCAGTGCTGCTCCATGTCTCGCCCTCATTAACTTACGTCTCTCCTTTTAAATTAGGTAGTTTAAGTGATGGCCGGCTTTCACCAGACCTAAACTCGGCACTCGGCACTCAGTCAAGTATTTTGTTGCGCTAACCTTGACTGCCTCTCTGGAGTGAAGCAATAACCGTGTCAGAGCTCATGGGATCCAGTGCTCGTATTCTCAAACACTTCTGTGCTTCACCTCCACTATGTCAAAAGGCTTTACTCAAATTTACATGAATTTCCTAAGTTGTTTTTACGGTTCTAGAGGCAGATTGACAAGATTTCTACATTATTAACTGGAGAAATTCTTGAAAATCCCGCAAATCATCTCGGTGGCCTTGAAGAAAAGTCGTGGTGAGAGAGCAGTCATTTTGAATACGGACGCAAGAGTTCCTTTCACTGCTAGGCCGCCGCTGCACACTGTACAATACCACCAGAGACGACATTCTTCAGACAACCCTCACGGAATCTGAAGACGTGTTGAGTGTAGTCGAGTGTACCCGAGTGCAACGCGGGTGATGGCGTGCGCAGTGATGGGAGCAGGGATTGCGGCGAGGTGACGTGAAGCGACCCTCCTGTGTGGGCGAAGGCGGAGGCAGCTCTTCGCCATTTCTTTCTTCGCCTCGAGTGACACTGACAAGAATCTATGACGGAAGCTGTAGGAAATATACTCTATCAACCCCTTCCGTACCATGACGCGTTTCCATATTCATTCTGCTTACTGTTTGGTGATTTTATACAGCTTCAGAAATTCATGTGGGGAATCAAAATAGTGAGAACTGTGGCCATTAACCTTCTGACCTCCATAGACCGTTGCTGATGTCAATAAAATGGTCTAATCGTACACAATTCTCAAGGTAAAAATGTGTCCCAGTATTGAAGGGATTGAAATAAGGAAGACTGTGGCCATCAACCTTCTGACCTCCATAGATCCTTGCTAATGTCAGTGAAATTATCTAATCGTACACAATTCTCAAGGTAAATATGTGTCGTGGTATTGATTATGTAACCGGCAGTGGGAATGATACTGGGAGATGCTGATATCATTCAAGTTGCATCAGAGTTATTGCAGCAACGCCCAGCACCTCTCCTGGAGTGGCAACACTTTCATACTCCTCTTCCTTTCCATTACCATCGACAAGACACTTTTTTTTATAACCTCGCTTTATTTGACCTTTATATAGCAAACTTTATTTTCTTCAACACTGCTCTTTTAATATTTTTCTCGTATCGTCTGAATGCTGTAAATGTTACCCAGTATTTCATGAATTATAAACTTCGTGCGCTTTACAGCTTAAAAGAACATGTTCCGGTTCTCCTTACTGAAAAAAATAGTTTATTCACATTTATTTTGGTGTGTGTGTGTGTGTGTGTGTGTGTGTGTGTGTGTGTGTGTGTGTGTGTGTGTGTGTGTTTTTTTTTTTGTCTGTCTACGTGAAAAATACTCACTGCTGCAATACTATCATGGAATAGGAAAACTTTGCGTGTTATTCAGAATGTTTGGAGCATTGTTACCAGATGGAGCAGTGTTACCAGATAACTGTAATGGAGCGTTGTTAATTTCCGTTATGTGTCCCACTTCAGTGTTTCATCTACAAATAAGAGAAGTTTTTATTTTTGATATTTGTAAACAGGACATTGATATTTCTCATTTTAATTTTTTACGTCCTTTAAGAGAAAAATCTTTGTATACATCACCCAACAAAGGATTATTCATTGAGTATTGGCATTAGTATTGTGAAACCTTCAATTTTGTCTACAGTACTATTGATATTGAGATATTCGTCATTGTCACTGGTCACTGAATGAAAACGCTCACTTTACTAGTTCATTTATCATTTCTCAGTCACACTAAATTCATCAGTATCAATATTTAAGCTAAATATTTATATCAACCCTTTATACGCCACTGTCCCCTCCCCTCTCTCTCTCTCTCTCTCTCTCTCTCTCTGTGTGTTAACAAGATCAGAAGAATTAAACATCTAAAGGGGAACAGACGAACCATTTCTTTAACTATATAACAATAGAATAACCACCACCACCACCACCACCACTACTACTACTGCCACCGCCACCATCACCACCACCACCACCACCAGTAACAACAAGAAGTCTCATTCCTTGAAGCTGCGTCTCATACATTTCACCGCATCCCTATACAGTAATTTCCCTGTCACTGCGCCTACACCAACACTCATTTCCCTGGGCCTCCTTGCTTCCTATGCCCCACGACACCCACGATACCTACACCTTCTAAGATCGAGTGGGAGAGAAGCACACCCCACGTAACCCTAGCTAGATTATGACCTTGTTTGTGTTTGAGGGAATGTAACTCAATTCACAGTGAAGTTTTCCCAGCGAGCAATTTTCAACCTATTCTCCAGCTCACTAACTGAAGTAACAAAATATTTCTTCCCAGCTCACCAACCAGTTAGCAGTCAGAAGCAAGCAGAGATTCTGTCCAACTCTCCAGTGCAAGAGTTAACCAGTACTCTCAATCATTCATACCTTTCTCTGGTAAACTCTGGAACTCCTGCCTGCTCCTGTATTTCCAACTTCCTGTGACTTGACTTCATTTAAGAGGAAGGTTTTAAGACATTTATTCCTACGTTTCCGCTAATTCTTTTGAACCTGCAAGGGGACTGGCAACAAACGTGGGATTTTTTTCATTTTATGTTGCCATTGCCCAGTTTTTTCCCTCTTAAATAAAAAAGTAATGATAAAAGCTGAAAAAGAGAAAAATACGAATGCATATACATGAAACTACGCCATGAAAGATGAAATTCAAATTTGTCTCATTCCCTTTTCTCTCTCTCTCTCTCTCTCTCTCTCTCTCTCTCTCTCTCTCTCTCTCTGAGTATAATAGATCTGAATATTACCAGGAATTCACCAGATATAGAGTAAAGCTAGTAATGGATTTTTCATCACGAATAAGGGTTATATAATACCTCTCTATGATTGATTGGTCAACCTTTTACACAGGATATGCCAGCGCCAGGCAATTTGTTTTCTCACTCTACACGGCATTGCGGGAATTACACTGTGGCTTAACTGAAGTGGTTTTGGTAGAATGTTGGCAAAACGGATCTTTTCTACCGCGATGGACACCTGGCACTGTGTTTTAACCCCTTCAGTACCGAGACACGTTTTTATTTTGTCATTTGTGTACGATTAGACTATTTCATTGACATTAGAAAGGGTCTATGGAGGTCAGAAGATTAATGGTCAGTCTTCATTATTTTAAGCCCCCACATAAGTTTCTGAAACTGTATAAAATCACTAAATAATAAGCAAAATGAATATGGAAACGCGTCAAGGTACTTAAGAGGTTAAGATAATCAAGAATGGCACTAAAAAAGATGAAGAAACTATGATGAGAAATAAACACAAAGAAAGGGAGAGAGAAAAGGCAAAGGAGAACATTTCAAATAACAACGAAGAACGCAAAATAACAAATGAAGGAGTTTAGATTACGAAGAACAAGAAGGAAACAAGGAAACAGTAAGGAATGGAGGAAGGAGGGAGGACAAGGGAACAAGGGAAGAAAGAAGGAAGAATGGAAAGGGAGAGAGGGAGGGAAGGGGGGATGGATAGAGAAGAAGAGGTAAAGATGGGTGGTTGAGTGGTCAGGCAATGCAGGGAATTCTCAATGATGGAAGATGAGGAGGAGGAGGAGGAGGAGGAGGAGGAGGAGGAGGAGGAGGAGGAGGAGGAGGAGGGAACGAGGGAGGAATGAGGAAAAGGATGAAGGAGGATCTATCACAGAGAGGCTTTGGGATTATAGATGACAGCTGTGTATCAACTGAGAGAGAGAGAGAGAGAGAGAGAGAGAGAGAGAGAGAGAGAGAGAGAGAGAGAGAGAGAGAGAGAGAGAGAGAGAGAGAGAGAGAGAGAGAGAGAGAGAGAGGAGAGTCCAAGCAATTAGCAAACTTCCAATGAGTCTTGACCCCAATACCTCAATACTTCACGCTGTCTGTCTCGGCGTCTCCTCCTACAGTGCAGACCAACAGCAGAGTAACACAATGCACTGCTTCATTAACCCCTTCAGTACCAGGGCGCGTTTTCATATTCATTCTGCTTACTATTTGGCGATTTTACACAGCTTCAGAAACTTATGTGAGGATTAAAATAGTGAAGACTCTGGTCATTAAGCTTTTGACCTCCATAGACCCTTTCTAATGTCAATACGTCTAATCACACCAAACTCTCATGGCAAAAAATGCTTCCCAGTACTGAAGTGTCAACTCCTTCAATACCAGGACGAGTTTTAAGAGTCATTCTGCTTACTATTTGGTGATTTTATACAGCTTCAGAAACTTTTGTGAGGATTAAAATATTGAAGACACTGGCCATTAACCTTCTGACCTCCATACACCCTTTCCTAATGTCAATAAAATCGTCTCATCACACCAGAAATTCATGAAGAAAAATGCGTTCCAATACTGAAGGAGTTAGAGAATCTGAATCACTTGACCGCCATACCTACACTATTTTCAAATGGTTTTAACTCAAATGACGTATTTCAATAACGCTTTTGTGGCTCTAGAGACAAATGAACAAGCTTTCTGCATTAATAACACGACAAGCACTCTCATGAATAGATAGCACTGATCTAGTCATCTCTGTGGCATTGGAAAACAGTCGTGGGAGAGCAAAGCGTTTTCTAATACGACACTAAATCCTCTATCAGTAATTTCCTTTTGACTTGACTAGCGAAGGATTCTTAACACATCACAAGGTAGAGGACTGATGGAAAGCGTTAGGCATGTGGAAGTACGTGTGGCAGGTTACTTGACTTCCAACCACGACTTCTTGATCACCACGAAAGGCACTTGATACTCGTACTTTCCTGTGCCTCCTCAGTGTAGTGTAGTGATTCCCCTGCACTAGACGCATCTCAGCTCACCTCTATCTTGTGACTCCCACTGATGCAAAGACTGTCGGCTTCTTCATCACCTTCACTGAGCTCAGAACCACTCCATCTTTGCCCATTTACCATTTATATAAGAGAGAGCGAGACCGAGAGAGAGAGAGAGAGAAAGAGAGAGTAATGATAGAACAGAGGGAAGTCTCGAAAATCTACAGGTAAAAATCGTCAAGGGTTGGGTTTCCGCTTTACCTGTCTGGCCAGTAACCGACGGGACGAGGCAGCGGTAGAGGGGAAGGTAGGGAAGGAGGCGGGGAAGGCGAGATGAGGCTGACGGGAAGGGTGGGGAGAGACGGGGAAGGCAGACTGATGAAGGGGGAAGGCTGGGGCAAAGTATGGAGTAGGGTAGAGGAGAAGGAAGAAAGGAAAGGAGGTTGAGTAAAGCGGTAAAATGTCTCGAGTTTGAAAGATGAGAGGCAAGACCTGGGAGAACGAGAGAGAGAGAGAGAGAGAGAGAGAGAGAGAGAGAGAGAGAGAGAGAGAGAGAGAGAGAGAGAGAGAGAGAGAGAGAGAGAGAGAGAGAGAGAGAGAGAGAGAGAGAGAGAGAGAGAGAGAAAGGTGAATTTTACCTTCTTGCTTTAATTACTACACTTCACTTAGACTTCGGAGACGAAAAAGAAAATAAATTAACAAAAGCTACACCACCACCACCACCACCACCACCACCACTGGCCAACGGGATGTAAGTGGCGGCTCAATTCCAGCCAATGACACTTCACCACGATTCCTATTGGCTTAGAAGAGGCTGCGGCCCATTAGCAGGTCTGTAAGGCAATCAGGCGGGCGATGCTTGTAACGTCTAGCTGCGCCTGCCCCTCTCCCTAACCCTCTCCCTGGAATGGAGGAAAAATTAAAGACAGAAGTGGCAAGGACAGGCCAAAGGTAAGAGGCAGACAGGAAGGAGTGCAGGATATAAGACGGAATAAGGGAAGGAAAGGTTTTGAAAGAAAAATAAGGAGAAACGAGAGAAAGGTTGTCTTGAGAGGGATGGAGAAAGGGAGGAATAAGGGAAGGGAGGAATAAGGGAAAGAAATGTTTCGTGAGAGGGATAAGGAGAAGAAGAAAGGAGAAAATGACTGTCTCGTGAGAGGAGTGGAGAGGAAGAAAGGTGGTATATGAAATAAGATGAGAAAAAAGAATAGAAAGAGGGAAATGGAAGTAGGGAGGGAGAAAAGAGGGAAAAAAGGTCTAGTAGGAGAAAAAAATATCTTGGAGGAGGAATGGAGAGAGAGAGAGAGAGAGAGAGAGAGAGAGAGAGAGAGAGAGAGAGAGAGAGAGAGAGAGAGAGAGAGAGAGAGAGAGAGAGAGAGAGAGAGAGAGAGAGAGAGAGAGAGAGAGAGAGGAGAAGGAGGTATAAACAATAACATGAAAAATAATAAGAAAAAAAAAACATTGTGAGATGGATGGAGAAGAAAAAAATACAAATGATAAAAAAACGACAGAAATAGAACAGGAAGACGAAAAAAAAAAATAATACAGCGAGAGATAACGGAGATGAACACATTGGTGGGAAAAAAGAAAAAAAAAAAAAAAACATCCAGCTTCGTACATCTGTGTGAGCGTCCAGGAAATGAAGACCAATTCTTTCATTAAGTAAAGGGACGAATTAAAGGAAGCAGACACGGTAAGATTAGATTAGTGAAGGTAGTAAACTCTTTAGTCATCCTCTTTTTCAATCTTACCCTCTTTTCTCAATTCCCTCGCTCGTAATCTTCTTTTCCTTCTTTGTTGCTTTTTTCCTTCCCATCCTCCCTCCTTTTTGATAATGTGTGTGTATGAGAGAGAGAGAGAGAGAGAGAGAGAGAGAGAGAGAGAGAGAGAGAGAGAGTAATGTATATAGCTCAATAAATTAATTTGTAAAAACCACTCCAGTTAGCTTGTATTTCTCTCTCTCTCTCTCTCTCTCTCTCTCTCTCTCTCTCTCTCTCTCTCTCTGGTGAATTAAAACGTGGAGATGTGAAGTAACATTAATTTGTCCGATGAACCAATACATCTGACACAATACTAATGGGGAACGAGAGCGAGAGCGAGAGAGAGAGAGAGAGAGAGAGAGAGAGAGAGAGAGAGAGAGAGAGAGAGAGAGAGAGAGAGAGAGAGAGAGAACTATATTATGGAAAACGTAGACAATAGATAGAAATGGGACGAAGAGAGGAACAAGAGAGAAAGGAAAAAGGAATGAAAGACTAAAGGGAAAGCATAAAAGGAGGAAATGTGGAACCATGAAAGTGACTGAACCACAGGAAACAGGATGAAAAAAAAAAGGGGGAAATTGAGCGGCAGGAAAAGTGTGAGCTAGGGAAAGAAGTTTAAGAGGAGGAGGATAAACAAGTGACAATATGGGATGAGAGCATGAGAGGAGGGAAGGGAGAGGAAACTACAGAGAAAGAGTGTGGGGAGACAAGTGTAAGGGGGAGGTGGAGGAGGAGGAGGAGGAGGAGGAGGAGATGGTCGTGGTGGTAGGAAAAAGTCGACAAGTATATTTCTGAGAGAGAGAGAGAGAGAGAGAGAGAGAGAGAGAGAGAGAGAGAGAGAGAGAGAGAGAGAGAGAGAGAGAGAGAGAGAGAGAGAGAGAGAGAGAGAGAGAGAGAGAGAGAGAGAGAGAGAGAGAGAGAGAGAGAGACTTAAAACCCCACCTTTTCCCCATTTCCTTAGACTGAAGAAAGAAAGAAAGACACATTTAAGAATATAACACTTATCTTATTTCAAGCGGGTAACATCAAAACATCTTCAAAACTGAACTGAGTCACACGTTAAATTCTTCTCTACTCACTTTTCACGTTGCGACAATTAAGTAGACTCCTTTAATCCCTCCTTTTTCGTATTTGCGAGTTTTAGAGGGAGCTTAAAACAACCTCCTTCATACATAAAAAGAAACACAACCGTAGGAAACTCCTACAGTAAACCTCATTCACGTTAACCTCGTCTTTTTTATCTTTTGTTCCAACACTAAAAAAGTAAAAATGTTGACTTACTTTCTTCCTGCTTTGTGACTCGACTTCTCATTTTTCTCTCTTCTCGTAAACCTTGCACTCATCCCCGCGAGTGTTGCCGTGATGTGCGGAGCCTCCTGTTGTTTTCTCGCCGGAATCCCATACCACGCACCTACTGACGCTAGCTTACTAATGCACCGCGACTCTCGAAGACATTGCGCGGGAGGTCGTTCAGTGCCAAGGCTCGTATTCTCAAACATTTCTGCGCTTCACCTCCACTATTTCAAAAAGGTTTTCTTAAAGATGAGTTTTTAAGGTATTTTTACGTTTCTAGAGGCAGAGTGACAAGATTCCTACATAATTAACTGGACAAACTCTCGAAAACCTTGCTCATCATCTCTGTGCCTTGGAAAATATTCGTGGTGAGAGAGCAAAGCGTTTCTGAATACGAACCTAAGTGTCACGGTGTCTGGAGAAGCGAAGGCAAGCGTTGTTCATCCCACCGCTGCCACCATTGTTAGTCTCCATAACTCCAGTGTATGAGACACGTATAGAAATGTATATCTTTTAAAAGTTTGTTTACTCCATGGTAATTCATAACTGATCTACTTTGATGATACATATGAAACTCTCTCTCTCTCTCTCTCTCTCTCTCTCTCTCTCTCTCTCTGATAATAGCACCTACAAATCGAAAGTCTGAGAACATATGGACAAAGAATCAAATTGTTCGTCACATGTCTTGACTTCACGACTTCTTTTGTTCGTCAGAAGGGAAGGAAATTATTAGTCTGCTAAATTGCTCGCACACACACACACACACATATTGTTCTTGTTCTCCATTTTGTTCTTATTTTCATTACCATTATCACTATATTTCAATGAAGGTTAAAAAATAAGAATGTGAGCGAGAGAGAGAGAGAGAGAGAGAGAGAGAGAGAGAGAGAGAGAGAATAAAGAGAGAGACAAATGATAGTAGGCAGAAAGGAAACAAATGATAGTAGGCAGAAGGGAGAAGAGAGAGAGAGAGAGAGAGAGAGAGAGAGAGAGAGAGAGAGAGAGAGAGAGAGAGAGAGAGAGAGAGAGAGAGAGAGAGAGAGAGAGAGAGAGAGAGAGAGAGAGAGAGAGACGAAAGGGGAGCACAAGATTAATGATGTCAGAGAAAGAGATCGCTTGTGAAACTACAATGGAGAAGAAACGAAAACTAGAACAATAATAAAACGAAGGACAACAGGAACAAGAACAAGATACGTATAGTGCTAGTAACAGCTGCATTATATCACCACCACCACCACCACCAACAGTAGCAGTAACAAGAACATCGATAGTAGTAGTAGTAGTAGTAGTAGTAGGAATAACCAATAAACTCAAGACTAGCAGCACCAAAACACAGCAACAGATACAGCAGCAGCAACAGCAAGGACAACACGCACAGCTGTTAACAAGGCTGCGATACGCGAAGACTAGTGAGCACGCAAGCTGTTGGTGTTTAATGACTTGGGACAGACAGCAATAAGCCAATACCATTATCCCGGAACCAACAGTTGTCACATCGGCAATCGCCTCAAACTGGTGCTGAGTTAAGTGGGGCTTGTTGCCAGGGTGCCGCCGCCTACAGCACCACACCGCGTCTGCTACAGTAATTCCGTCATCTGAGGAGCGGAGAGCTTGGCAACACTGTCACTGGGCGATGCTCCTCTCGTCTGATTGGCGTATGTATTTCCGATAAACTAAGTGTGTATTCCAGCCGATACTCCTGTTTGCTAAGATATAAGAGTATACACGAGCGAGTATACTGGGAGTCTCACTATTCGTATTCTTGAGTTTCTGCGCTCCACTACGACTGCTTTCAAGAGACTAGTTGAAGTGACAGAAGTGTTTAAGGATATCGTTAGTTTTAGTGATAGATGAATGATGTCTTTCCGTTATTATGAAAGGAAAGAGTCATGAGAGCGAAACTAATCATCTCTAAAGCCTTGGAAAATAGTAGTAGCAAGAGAGCAATGCGTTTCTGTGTACGAGGTAAATTGACAATAACTTTAGCAGAAACATTGCACGGACACACACACACATACACACACACACACACACACACACACACACACACACACACATAGAGAAATAAAGGCTGTCTCCATCCATCCCCGATCCCCCATAGTTCCTCCCTCCGTGATTACCTTTCTCAAGATCAAGAAACAAGGCCCCATTCCACCCCCACCATTCCTGATCCCAGCCTTGGCCCTCCCCCTGGCCGTTCCTGAGGTAGTGGTGCCGTTCCCAAGACAATCAGGAAGGGAAGAAAGTAGTTACTCCCCCGCCCATCCCTACCTCCCTCCCCCTCATTACACGACCCGTCCCCTCCAACTCTCGTCTCGCAGGAGGAGGAGGAGGAGGAGGAAAGGTTGGTGGAGATTGAAATCAACAAATTTGGAAAAGAGCCTCTCTCTCTTTCTATCTCCCTTTATGTCTTCCTCTCTCTCTCTCTCTCTCTCTCTCTCTCTCTCTCTCTCTCTCTCTCTCTCTGATAAACATGTACAGACACACAAAACACGAATAACACCATAAATAAAAAGGAAAGATACTATAATTTTCCACTATAGAGGACAAAATCTATTCCAGCACACGGCATGATAAAAACAATAAAGCGTATCACCAACAAACACAGAAGAAACAGGAGGCAGGAGTGAATTACAGCGGGAAGATCAGAGCAGAGGCCTGGCAGACGAAGGTGAAGTCACTGGCACAGACACGAGGGAC
>NC_059268.1:16961683-16974183 GCF_017591435.1 Portunus trituberculatus | reverse complement strand
GAGAGAGAGAGAGAGAGAGAGAGAGAGAGAGAGAGAGAGGGAGAGGGAGGGACGAGAGGGCATTTGAGGGAGGAGGACAAAGAGAAGAGGGAAGCCCACACTTTGAGAGGTGGCAAAAGAGAATAGATGAATTAAATCGAAGAGGAAGAGGAAGGGGAGGAGGAGGAGAGGAGGAGGAGGAGGAAGGAAGGAAGAAGGAAGAAAGAATGTCATTATGAAGGAAAATATATAGAAGAATAAATAAAGAAATGCTAATATAAAAGGAAAGGCAAGAAAGCGTTAGGCGAGAACTGGTAGGAGGGAGAGAAGGAGGGAAGGAGAGAAGGAGGGAAGGAGGGAGAGAGGGAGGGAGAATAAACGAGAGCAACTGATGAATGACAAGAGAAGGAGGGAGGGAAGAAGGGAGAAAGGGAAAATGAAGATAAAGTGCAAGGGATGTGAAGATGGAGAACAACAGCAGGGACGGAGGAAGAGGAGAGGAAAGAACGCGAGATGAAAAGGGAACAGAGAGAGAGAGAGAGAGAGAGAGAGAGAGAGAGAGAGACAAAAAGAAAGACAGACAGACAGACAGACAGACAGAGACACAACGAGAGAGAGAAACAACAGACAGAGAGAGAGAGAGAGAGAGAGAGAGAGAGAGAGAGAGAGAGAGAGAGAGAGAGAGAGAGAGAGAGAGAGAGAGAGAGAGAGAGAGAGCTAGCCACCACAAGTCGTCATACAGAGTTAATTACAGACTTAATCACCAGGGGCCAATTACTCGGAAGGGAGGGACAGAGAGAGAGAGAGAGAGAGAGAGAGAGAGAGAGAGAGAGAGAGAGAGAGAGAGAGAGAGAGAGAGAGAGAGAGAGAGAGATTGTCGGCAGTTGTGAAGTCTTAAGATCAAGAAAACTGCTACAGCTGGTGGTGCTGGAGGAGGAGGAGGAGGAGGAGGAGGAGGCAGGAGGAGGAGGAGGAGGAGGAGGAAGAGGAGGAGGAAGGCAGGATGAGAAGGAGGGAGAAAATGAAAGAAAGTAGACGGAATGAAGGAGTAAGTAGAAGGAATATGTAAAGATAAACACTAAGAAGAAGAAAAAAAGAAAAAAGAAAAAGAAGAAGAGGAAGAGAACGAGGATAGAATGACAACAGGAAGAGAGGAAAGAGAAGAGAAGAACAGGGAGGAATGGGAACGGAGAGGAGAGGAGAGGCCGGCCAGAGTAACCGTGTGTCTTGTGTGTTTAATTACATGAAGTGGTGGCAATGTATTCATTTAGCCTAGTACAGTTTTGGTGGCGGTGATGGTGGTGGTCCAGTGCTAGCGAAGGGGCCATAAATAAATCTAGAGGTATTATTCTTGTTATTACTATTATTATTGTTGTTGCTGGTAATGTTATTGATGGTGGTGCTAGTAGTAGTAGTAGTAGTAGCAAACAGTTGCCATCACCAAGGCGCACAAAACAGCACAGTACACTCGCAGAAGTAACGCACCAACCATTACAATGAAGCAGGCAATACACAGCCCAGCCTCTCATAACCATTACTAACAAAACAACCATCGCATCCACACACCCGTTGGTCCACATCTGAGCTCTCTCTGCGCACTGCCTGGCTCGCTTTAACTCCCACAGACACCTCCCGTCTTACTCTCTTTCCTCGCCCTTGTTTTTCAGCCATTTTCCTCGCAGATAACGCAAACTGATGTGTTAATTAATTCCGCGTGCATTGTTATTATTTTCACTTAATGGTAGGAGAGAGCGGCGGGCTGACTGGTAATCCTCCCGCTGTTTCGTCTGTCTGGCTGCCTCTCGCTACCCACCTTCCTAATTTCAGTGTTCGCTCTCCCGCGTGACGTTACTGGGTGTTAGGCAGCGTCAGGGTCTTCAGTACGGTATTTCGACGCTATTTTGATCCTACAGTGAGATATTTGTGTGTTGGTGTTCAAGACAGAACGAGTCACGTAAGTGTGTGTAGTTTAGGGGCAAGGTGTGATATCAGTCTCTCTCTCTCTCTCTCTCTCTCTCTCTCTCTCACAAAATTAAGCTAATGAGATGTGAAAAGTGCCATTTTTTTTTTTTAAGCGCCAGGCAAATCTTTCCGTGTCTATTTATTGAGAAGTACGAAAATGAACCTTGCAAATCAAATATCTATCATAAAAAGAGTTTTGTAATATTTTAGGAGAAAATATTAAAACTGATACATACGTTAAGATGTAGATAATTTTTTTTTTTTTGTTATAGGAGTATCAATGAGTGTTTACGAATTTCGAAGTTTCATAGATAGAGCAAAGTATCATTATAGTTTTTCTTACATTATATTCTCATTTCTAGTAGTACTCCCGCAAAACCTCAAGTCAAGAATGCAGACGTTTACATCGTAGAGGCCTGGAGCTACACAATTAATTTACCCAGCAGGGGATGGGCGCAGGGCTGAGAAAAGATGTTTACAAGCATGAAAGAAAAGCCGCGTTGATGCTGCTGTCACCACCACCACCACCACACCACCACCACCACCACCACACCACCTCAAAAAGCACAACTACCACTATCTTAACCACTTTTCTCACGACCATTATGACTATCACCACCTCTTTAATACATCACTAGACTTCACCACCACCACCACCATCACCATCACCATCACCATCATCACCACTCCTCATCACTATAGCCACCACCACCTCAAAAAGCACAACTACCACTATTTTAACCACTTTTATCACCACTTCTTAAATATAGCAATGGACTCCACCACCTCCACCTCCACCTCCACCTCCACCTCCACCACCACCACCACCACCACCACCCACAATTATTATTAACCACATGCCAATTATGATTACCCCAATTACACTTTTGACATTCACCTAAGTAATTACCCTGAGCAATCTACCCCACAGACGCCCTTGCCCCGTCCCTCTCCCCTCACCCCTTCCCTCTTCCCTTCCTCATCGGCAAACAGGTCAGTCCATCCCATCCTTCCATTGCATCCTAATGATAGATGGACACTGTCATTCTTACGTCTAACTCTCTCTCTCTCTCTCTCTCTCTCTCTCTCTCTCTCTCTCTCTCTCTCTCTCTCTCTCTCTCTCTCTCTCTCTCTCTCTCTCTCTCTCTCTCTCTCTCTCTCTCTCTCTCTCTCTCTCTCTCTCTCTCTCTCTCTCTCTCTCTCTCTCTCTCTCTCTCTCTCTCTCTCTCTCTCTCTCTCTCTCTCTCTCTCTCTCTCTCTCTCTCTCTCTCTCTCTCTCTCTCTCTCTCTCTCTCTCTCTCTCTCTCTCTCTCTCTCTCTCTCTCTCTCTCTCTCTCTCTCTCTCTTATTCCTTTACATTAGATCTCTTTATTTGATAATTTTTTCTACGTTTCCTCCTCCTCCTCCTATCTATACCAGACTAGCCCAGACAAAACACAACGTACACACACACACACACACACACACACACACGCCCAGTCGTCTCCTCCCTCTAGTGGGCAGAGAGAGTAAACACGAGCACATCAACTCAAGAACTACCACCAGAAACCCCAAGAATTGTACGTTTGAGGAGCCCACGTCGCTATAAGGCACTTGACACATGAGAGGCGGTGCAGCCCCAGCGCCAATTATATTAAGGGCGGTGCTGTAGTAAAGGAGGTGATGATAATGCAATTTGGGAGTGGCGCCGCGCATGGAGAGGGGGACTGAAGCGATCTAACTCTCTAAATGGTACGTAGGTTGTAGGTATATATTTGCACATTGCTACTACACCCCCTCTCTCTCTCTCTCTCTCTCTCTCTCATATACATGCAGTGCACCTTTTCCTCTATTTTTTGTTGGGGGAAGGGTGGTGGTAGTTGTTGTTGATGCTGTTGTTGTTGTTGTTGTTGTTGTCGTCGTTGCCCTTACGAGGCTGCTTATGTGATCTAATAGCAAGAGGAGGAGGAGGAGGAGGAGGAGGAGGAGGAGGAGGAGGAGGAGGTGGTGGTGGTGATGGTGATGGTGATGGATGTGCAGGTCGAAAAGAGACATGATTTTTAATAGCTATCGTGAAATTCCAACTTTTTCTCCTCGTTCGCTTTCTCGTCGTTGTGGATGTCTTCGTGCTGTGGTCGTCTTGCTCTTCCTCCTCCTCTTCCTCTTCCTCTTCCTCCCCCTCTTCTTCCTCCTCCTCCTCCTCCTCCTCCAGGCCACGCTGGTGAGATAATACAGGAGCTGGGGACGCCTGTAACCATCTCGTTATTCCTAAGTGGTTGTTGTAAGTTCTCAAGTCTCCTACTCCTTATACTTATCTTCATCTCCTTCACCTCCACCTTCTCCTCTTCTCCTCATTTTCATCTGCTTATAATCATCTTGTCCTCTTTCCTTCCTCTTTTCCTCCTCCTCCTCGTCCTCATCGTCTTTCTCGCCTCCTCCTCTCCCTCGTTTTCTTGTCACCTGCTTTGCCCCTCATTCAGAACGTCAGGTAATGAGGTCTCAGAGGGTCACACGCCGCTCGCCTCTCCCGGCTTTGTGAGGCTCGAGGAGGAGGAGGAGGAGGAGGAGGAGGAGGATGGACAACAACGGTAGCAATGATGATGACGAGGATTACAACGTCTAAGATTATGACGACAACGAAGACGAGGACGACAATGAAGGCAAGGGGACGAGGAACAGAACAGTAAGAATGACCACGAGGACGATCACACACACCACACACCCACACACACACACACACACACACAGCCAGAGCATATAACCTCGTTTACGGAAATCTTCATAAACATATTTCCCGTCCCATGCCTCTCCCATCCCTCTCCCGTGCCTCTCTCATGCACACGGCAAGACTGAGGCCAGAACGTCATTACCAGTTATCGTAGTGTGCAAATTTCAACTCCTACGTTTCTCTTCACTTCGACCTTAATGTCCTTTACGGGTGTGAGTCGAGCGAGAGGAGGAGGATAAGGAGAAGCAGAAAGAGGATGTAGCAGCGAGCCTTGAGGGAGCCCAAGAGACCCCTGAACGCACTGATAGCCTGCTTACGTCCCTTCTCCGCCTCTCTCAACGTAGACTCGTAAAAAATATAGCATTACCTTCACTTCTCTTCTCTCTCCACTCCAGGATCATGACAAGCGTGTTCCATGACGTATGGGAGTATTAACGGGAGTGTGGGGGAGGAGAGAAGCGTGTGTGTGTGTGTGTGTGTGTGTGTGTGTGTGTGTGTGTGTGTGTGTGTGTGTGTGTGTGTGTGTGTGTGGAGGGGGGGTGTTCAAAGATGTTAGCGTGTTTGTGTGTGTGGTCGAGTGCTATTGGTAGTGTTACAGTGTGTGAGGTTGTGTTCCTATCTAATCTTCACACTTAATTGATGGTGAAGAAGAAGAAGAAAAAGAAAAAGAAATAGAAGTAAAAGAAAAACAACAACAAACAACAAGAACATAACCCCTATCAACAGGAAAAAAAAAAAAAACACCCTCCCATATGCATTTCAACACTACCCATCGCGAGAGACCCCTTCGAGCGACAGAATACCTCGGCGCAGCAGCGAGGGAATGGCTGGCTGGCTATCGGTGTGCGTTGAAAAATTCGCTAGACTTAACACCAAATCGATCCTCAAGACTCGCTGCACTCCGGCCTTCTCTAATGCGCATCATGTGACACGCGAGCCCGAGCAAGCTTCTACACTAATGAGAGCACTGACATACATAATCACGGGGCTTCCTTCTGCTACAATGCTTTTCAATACACACCTGCACGGGACATGGATATCTGGCAATAGCTCTTTTGATCCTCTTTTTGTCTTCTGTTTTTATTTTTCCTTTTCGTCTTTTAGTGCTCTGTTTCTTCCTTCTCCCCTCTTTTCGTCTTTTAGTTCTTTATTTTTTCTTTGACTCCGTTTTTGAGACTTTTTAGTGACGGGGTTAGAGAGAAAAGCGACATGTGCATCGTCCACCCGTGTCTGTCAGCGGAAGGTTTCATTTTTTGTCCTTCCATTCTCAGATATTTACGTTCACACATTTGTATTTCTTTAATGGGACTAGACTCGCTCCTTACTAAAGACGTATACGAGAAACCGATAATTTTCCGCCTTACTTTTCTTATACTACAAACTGATAACTACAACACTTCAAAATTAAGTACCGCCATGACAACATTCTCTCTCTCTCTCTCTATTCCAACCCCAAAAATAAAAAAGTAAAGGGGAACTGTAAACATAATAATCTTGTTACGAATGAGCTATATCTTAACGCCTCGGGTCTTCGGAATCGACATGAACGACGTGAAATTGCATCGAAGGGAGGAGAGAAAGAGTACTGCTTGAGCGCCACGCGAGGGAGGGCAAGGAAGGAGCGTGGGAGTTCACCAGACGTGTTTATGGTAATAGCGATAGAGTGCGGCGATCGAGGCGAACACTCAGGCGGAAATTAAACTATTCTAGAGTGTCAATGAAAGAGATGATGAGACGTAACAACTCTTTTAAAAGGTTTCATCGTATTCAACTTCTCTCCGCCTCCCTCCAGCTGCCTTCACTGCGCCCTGGATATTGCTGCCCACACATGCATTTCACCGGTGTGCAGGACAAAAATATTCCCGCCTTTCCCTCTCTCTTAACCCCTTCAGTACTGGGATGCATTTTTACTTTGAGTTTTGAGTGTGATTTGACGACTTTATTTACATCAGGAAGGGTCTATGGAAGTCAGAAGATTAATGGCCAGAGTCTTCACTGTTTCAATCCCCTCATAAGTTTCTGAAGCTGTATAAAATCACCAAATAGTAAGCAGAGTGAATATGAAGGAACTGTAAGACGCCATCAAACCTACACGTGACAGTTCCAAATATACGACTAGTTTTATGAAAGTCTTCGATTAATAGATAGATTTATTTGTTAATTTTTCTATGAGTAGCTTTGAAACTTTGTGAAACTCCTGCAATTTCAAGAAACGTCACTTTTCTGGTGGTTTTCGTCCTCTATTTCCAGTTCTTTCTTTTCCCAGTCCTTTTTTCTTCGTCTTCTCAGTCTTCTGGTTTTCCACATCCGTGTGTGTATAAGTTTAAAAAGTATAAGTGTGGGAAAAGTAAAAAAGTAGTGAGGCCACTAAAGGACACAAAGTTTTCGATGCGCCATCCGGGATGAAGATCAAGGCCAGAAGTTAAGTGGTCTGTGGTCAGCCGGCGAAGTTTGGCGGTCGGGCCGAGAAGGAACTGGCATGAGGGAGTGACCACGGTATACAAGACAAAGAAAAGGAACGAAAGAAAACAAAAATAAATAAAGCCAATCTTGGAATTTCAAAAGCAACAATAATAATAACAATAAATAACAACAAAGCGTAAAAAAATAAATAAAAGAACTCATGATGCAGTAACATTACAAGCAGACAAACGAAGCAGTGAAATAAAATGATAAAACCGAGTAAGATCTTAATGACACATCTTGTTCAGGAGAAAAATTATGTTGTTACCTCCACCCAACAGAGAGAGACAGAGACAAAGACAGAGAGAGAGAGAGAGAGAGAGAGAGAGAGAGAGCAAGCAAGAGAGCCAGAGAGGAAGAACCAGACACCAAAACACGATGCACCACACACACAAAAAAAAAAAAAGTACACCCAAACTTATCAATACACGAAAACATTCCGAGAAGAGTTGAAATATAAGTACCGCGGAGCAGAAGACAAAGACACGTGTTGATCCGCGGATAGCTGCTCGTGTTTCCCAAGGCTTAACAAGGATTACTGGACATTTGGTATTGAGGAGATGGCTTATCAGTCCCCCCTGAAAGAAACACTCATACCACAAAGGAAACTGAAGATGAAAGATAAGACGAACAGGACGAGATGAGAGAGAAAGAAAAAAAAAAAACTAGGAGGAAGAGACAAAAGATGAGAAGAGGAGGAGGAGGAGGAGGAGGAGGAGGAGGAGGAGGAGGAGGAGGACGAGAAGGGAGAAGAAAAGAGGAGGAGGAGGAGGACGAGAAGGAGAAGAAGAAAAGAAGAGGAGGAGGAGGACGAGAAGGGAGAAGAAGAAAAGAAGAGGAGGAGGAGGAGGACGAGAAGGGAGAAGAAGAAAAGAAGAGGAGGAGGAGGACGAGAAGGGAGAAGAAGAAAAGAGGAGGAGGAGGACGAGAAGGGAGAAGAAGAAAAGAAGAGGAGGAGGAGGACGAGAAGGAGAAGAAGAAAAGAAGAGGAGGAGGAGGACGAGAAGGGAGAAGAAGAAAAGAAGAGGAGGAGGAGGACGAGAAGGGAGAAGAAGAAAAGAAGAGGAGGAGGAGGACGAGAAGGGAGAAGAAGAAAAGAAGAGGAGGAGGAGGACGAGAAGGGAGAAGAAAAGAAGAGGAGGAGGAGGACGAGAAGGGAGAAGAAAAGAGGAGGAGGAGGAGGACGAGAAGGGAGAAGAAAAGAGGAGGAGGAGGAGGACGAGAAGGGAGAAGAAAAGAGGAGGAGGAGGAGGAGGAGGAGGAGGAATGACGAGCAAGGAAAAGAAAAAAAGAAACATGAAACAGCTGAAGGATGAAGATGAAGATAAAGACAGACAAGAATAAAAAAAAAAAAAAAAGTAAGAGGAGGAGGAGGAGGAGTAAGAGGATGAAAGAGATGAAAGATGAGGAGGAAGATCATAAAAGACCAGAAGGAACAGGAGTTAAAGTATAAACGTGCTCAGTGTTATCGGGCGCTACATAGTTACCATCTCAAGTTTTGGCCGTTTCCTTTGTTGATTTGCTAACCTCGCCCTAGACTGAAGAGACAAAAGGAAAAGTTGAGTTACATATTGATGACTTCCTTGTTTTCTCTTCTCTTGCACACAAAATGAAGAAAAAGAAAAAGAAGAAGAGGGGGAGGAAGAAGAGGAAGAGGAGGTAGAAGAAAAGGAAGGAGGAGGTAGAATAGGAAGAAGAAGATGGAGAGAGAGAGAGAGAGAGAGAGAGAGAGAGAGAGAGAGAGAGAGAGAGAGAGAGAGAGAGCGAGAGCGAGCGCGAGAGAAAGAGCAAACCAAGTCGAAAAGTCAATTTAAGTTTCTCTTTGGTCGTCGTTAAATAGACGAATTTTTTTTCTTGATTTTCTTTTTCTGAATTACTAACTTACTTTATATCGACCAAGAAAAGCAGATTCGCCAAAATTTCCCACAAAATAAGAAAATTCACAACTTATTCATCACTTCTGGATCCATCTTATATAAAAAAGGAAGTGTTATTTATTGACGTGGAGAGACCGAGACCGAGACCGAGAGAGAGAGAGAGAGAGAGAGAGAGAGAGAGAGAGAGAGAGAGAGAGAGAGAGAGAGAAGCCAGGTAGATAGGGTGGGTCACTGCAGCTGTCCCAATGATATAAACGTGAACTGAATACATACCCATCAAAGGAAGGACAGCTGGAGGAGGAGGAGGAGGAGGAGGAGGAGGAGGAGGAGGAGAAGTCTGAAGGAATTACTGTCCATATGAGAAATGATTAAAAATTGCTGTCTGATTTTCCAGTTTAGTCTCTCTCTCTCTCTCTCTCTCTCTCTCTCTCTCTCTCTCTCTCTCTCTCTCTCTCTCTCTCTCTCTCTCTCTCTCTCTCTCTCTCTCTCTCTCTCTCTCTCTCTCTCTCTCTCTCTCTCTCTCTCTCTCTCTCTCTCTCTCGAGGAAGAAAGGGACAGTGGAAGAACTGTTTGGAGGAGGCTGAGGAGGAGGAGGAGGGTGAGGAGGAGGAGGAGGAGGAGGAGGAGGAGGAGGAGGAGGAGGAGGAGGAGGAGGAGGAGGAGGAGGAGGTGAGGAGGAGGAGGGTGAGGAGGAGGAGGTGAGGAGGAGGGGGAGGAGGAGGAGGGTGAGAAGGAGGAGTAAAAAGAGGAAGAGGAGGAATAGGAGGAAGAGGAGGAATAGGAGGAATAGGAGGAAGAGGAGGAGTAAAATGAGGAAGAGGAGGGATAGGAGGAGGAACAGGACGAGAACGGAAGAGGAGGAAGAGGAGGAGCAGCAGCTAAGGGAGAAATGCATAACAGGGAATTATTACACACATCCCGCCAAGCCATCGCTACACACTTGCATTAAACGCATCGATTTCAATACCTGCTCTGGACAGGTAACGGTTAAGACGGAGGCATAATATGTTGATCGTATTACGGAGCACGACTATATCTGCCAACTTATTATGATCTCGCCCACGACAATGCCTCGCTAAGGGATTATCTCGTACAGCCTCAGTGTGCCTAACGATGTCTGGGCGTCTCGGGCGGCAAGCCAATACTTACCACGCTGAGATAATGACATCTTGAACATCTTGAATGGGATAAAGTCACGTTAACTCCTTCAGTACTGGAACGCATTTTTATCATGAATTTTTTGGGTACGATTAGACGATTTTATTGACATCAGGAAGGGTCTATGGAGGGCAGAAGATTAATGGCCAGAGTCTTCACTGTGCTTATCCTATACACAAGTTTCTGTAACTGTATAAAATCACCAAATAGCGAGTAAAGTAGATAAGAAAACGCGACTTGGTAATGAAATACTGGGACACATTTTTACCTTCAGATTTGTGTACGATTAGACCATCTTATTGACATTGGGAAGGGTTTATATTGGTCAGAAGAGTAATGGCCACAGTCTCCACTATTTTAATCCCCCATAGGATTCTGAAGCTCTATAAAAATCGCCACTAGTAAGCAAAATAAATATGAAAACGCTGCTGGTACTGAAGGGGTTAATATGATGAAATACTACCGTTGGCTTGGAGTGGCTTCAAGTGTTTTCTTTAGGTTAAAATATAGTTGCTCCAGTTTCTTCCTTCGTGTGCCGCGCTTTGCCCTGCCTCCTGCTCGTCCGTTGCCTGCACCGGCCGAGAAGGAAACAGCTGAGGTGCGTGTTTTAAAAGCGCTCCAACGAATTTTGAGAAGGTAAAGAAGAAAAGAATACCAGAAAAAAAAATAGAAAAACGATATGAACTCTGTCGTATCGCTTCTTGTGTCTGCTTCTCCGAGACTCCATCAGCGAACGTTCAAAACACGACAGACAAAATCGTGAAATGGAAGCCCCACACTCACAGTTCGTAGAAGCAAAAATAGTAATACAAAAAAAAAAAAAAGGCAAATATATAAAAGGACGATGTTTTCGCTTGTAACAAATCACACATTATATTTCCAGCGTAAAAGTATTCCCTCCAAAAAGATGTGCAGCAAGAGCCTTAAACTAATTTAGTGGAGCGGAAAACATTTATTCATTTATAAAAGTCCGCGGCTCACACAGCAGCGCAGACCTCATGGCGGGCAAGTGTCCCAATATTTTCGTGCGTTGGTACTGAGAGAGAGAGAGAGAGAGAGAGAGAGAGAGAGAGAGAGAGAGAGAGAGAGAGAGAGAGAGAGACAGAGAGAGAGAGAGAGAGAGAGAGACAGAGAGAGAGACAGAGAGAGAGAGAGAGAGAGAGAGAGAGAGAGAGAGAGAGAGACAGACAGAGACAGACAGAGAGAGACAGAGAGACAGAGAGACAGAGAGAGAGAGAGAGACAGAGAGAGAGAGAGAGAGAGAGAGAGAGAGAGACAGAGAGACAGAGAGAGAGAGAGAGAGAGAGAGAGAGAGAGAGAGAGAGAGAGAGAGAGAGAGAGAGAGAGAGAGAGAGAGAGACAGAGAGAGAGAGAGACAGAGAGAGAGAGAGACAGAGAGACAGACAGAGAGAGAGAGAGAGAGAGAGAGAGAGAGAGAGAGAACCTTCAGTTGATTTTCTCGCACAGAACAAAAACACCTTAAACTTCCCGGCAAAGTTTACCTGCACAAAGCAATCACGCACCTGTCCGGGAAGGGAAGAAAAAAAATATATATCAATGCAGTAAAAGTAAGACAAAATAGAAGTTAAAATATAATAAAAATAAAAAATAAAAAACTCGTCAAAGGTGATTCAAAACTTGCTGTTTCGTATGAAGTCAACTCCGAGCACAATTTCCGAAGCTTCATAGTATTTCCGGGGCTTTATAACTTTGATGGTGAGCGCGAGGGAAGGTGAGGCAAGACTGTGCGGGGATGGGGCGGGGCGAGGCTGGGGCATGGCGCGGGTGTGGGTGGGAAGAGGCGGCTCAGTGGGGCGGCAAGGCGGACTGGCAAACTGGTAATGGCAAACTTCATCAATTTTCATGCTGATACTAACACTAATAATAATACTATATCAATTCCCACGCTAATACTGCTACAATTACTACTACTACTACTACCACCTAATACTACTGCAATTACTACAAATACTACTACTACTACTAATTACTACAAATACTAGTACTATTACTACTACTACTACTATGCATACTGGAGATGCTACTGATTCCCATACATACAATAACAAACGGTGCAATCTTCCAAATCTTGCAAGTATAACAACAAAATAACTAATACTGGCATAAGAACTACTACTGCTACTACTACTATTACGAATACTGCAAAATACTACTGGTCCCCAAACAGAGACTAACAGAAACGCTGCAAATCTTCAAAGTCAAGTCAGCACAATACCAAAACAAAAACTATGGACATTGATAAGAACACCGTAACAAACATCCACAAAAGCTAACCACTTCTGACTAGAAAGACAAGGCACCTCTGACCCCTTCAAGTCACAAAGGGCGTCAGA
>NC_059268.1:16934183-16956683 GCF_017591435.1 Portunus trituberculatus | reverse complement strand
GAGAGAGAGAGAGAGAGAGAGAGAGAGAGAGAGAGAGAGAGAGAGAGAGAGAGAGAGAGAGAGAGAGAGAGAGAGAGAGAGAGAGAGAGAGAGAGAGAGAGAGAGAGAGAGAGAGAGAGAGGATCTTGGTAGGGATGCAGTGAAACCTATGAAGAGAGAAATTAACCTCGTATATCTTCCACACACACACACACACACACACACACACAGAGAAGGATGAAAAATTTGATAAAGGAGGGAAAACAGAAAAAGATAAGAAAAAAAAGATAAAATGAGAAAGAAAAAAAGAGAGACTGACTGACACACACACACACACACACACACACACACACACACACACACACAATATTACCATCCTTACTGCCTGTACATACATTCCCTCCTTTCTTTTCTTTCTTACTTTTCCTAATTTTTTTTTCTTTTCCCATTCAATTATTTCCTTCCCTTATTCTTCCATTTCTCCTCTTTCCTTCATTTTCCAATCTTCCTTACTTTTCCCTATTCCTCCCTTCGCATCCCTTCTTTCCCCTTCTATACCTTATTCTCCCCTTTCCCTCCCTTCCCTTCCCTTCTCTATCGTTCCCTGTCCCCTCACCCCCTTTCCCTATTTCTCCCTATCATTCTCCCTCACCCCATGGTAAATAAGAGAGAGAGACAGAGAGAGAGAGAGAGAGAGAGAGAGAGAGAGAGAGAGAGAGACAGAGAGAGAGAGAGAGAGAGAGAGAGAGAGAGAAAGTTGGGTTATCTCAGGAAATATTCAGTAGTGCAGAGCAAGACACTAGGAAAAGGAAGAGGAAGAGGAAGAGGATAACCACAACCATCACAACCAGCACCACCACCACCACTACCACAAAAAACAAAGAAACCATGATAACGACGAGAGGCAGAGACAAGGCAAAGAAGGAAAGAACAAAAGGAGGAGGAGGAGGAGGAGGAGGAGGAACAGACAACAAAAATTCTACGGGGCTTAACTGTGCTGTGTGTGTGACATGCTACCAGGGAAAACAAGTTACAGTTTACCTTACTTGAAATGTGACTCAAAAATTTGTCGAGGAGGAGGAGGAGGAGGAGGAGGAGGAGAGTAACAGTTAAGGGCTGTCAGTGTTAATAGATCTTTCTCTCCGTTTCTTCAACATATTAAACGGGTGACAAATAGCATCTCTCTCTCTCTCTCTCTCTCTCTCTCTCTCTGACACCTCGTTTCTTTATTTACCACCTGGCTCGCTAAGTAATTAACACGTTCACTTAACGAGCACAAGCCAACTACCTTAATTAGATAACGAGCTTTGCCATCCTAAGAACAACGGACTGATCGACGCCAACACACACAGAATGAGAATTAGACGCGTGAGGGAACCACTGGTCTACACACGGACACACACTCGCCTCACCCACTTGCTTCACACACTCGCCAATATCATACCTACGTCTCACCTTGTCTCATTAATCTTACCTGCTCTAGTTCCTTCTCTCTCGCACACGCACATATTCTAACTGCATTGAGGGAAAGGGGAGGGCGATAAGTGAGAGGAAGGGAGAGGAAAAGGGGACAGTTGAGTAGGCGTCCTCTTCCCCTCACCCCCTCTCCTTCTCCCGCGGGGGATGAGTTACTTAACGAGGAGACGACAGGGTGATTGGACCAGATAACAAATGGCCCCTAAGGTGGAGGAGGAGGAGGAGGAGGAGGAGGAGCGTGCCGAGTGAAACTAGGGGACCGAGTTAGCCTGCAAGAGGGTCACTGGAAGGAGGGAGGGAGGGAGGGAGAGTAGGAGAGAAGAGGGTGACGTGGAGAGGGTGGGACGCTCCGCCCTTCCCCTGAGACGCGCCTGAACGCTGCTCGGGAAGGAAAAATGGCCCACACATTTTAGGGAGGAAGTGAACAGTTCGGTTTAGTGAGGACAGACGACACGAGGCGGTGCAGAGAGAGAGAGAGAGAGAGAGAGAGAGAGAGAGAGAGAGAGAGAGAGAGAGAGAGAGAGGAAAGGGAAGAAGAGGACTAATGGATTGAATGAAAGATGGATGAAAGGGCGGAACATACAGGAGAGAGAGAGAGAGAGAGAGAGAGAGAGAGAGAGAGAGAGAGAGAGAGAGAGAGAGAGAGGCCAGGTGAGATACTGCATTAAGAGGATGACGCTGCTATTAATATTGCAAGGTGTTGATGCTGCTGCGTTAGTAGTAGTAGTAGTAGTAGTAGTAGTAGTAGATATACAAATGAAATAAAGGAAGAAAACTTACTTGGATAAAATATAAATAAAAATTAGTTAAATACAAATAAAACAACAAATCGACAAATATGTGGATGGATGAATAGAATAAAATCAACGTCTAGACAGAAAGACTGAGTGACAAGCAGACAGACAGACGACAACCAGCTAGCCAGCCAGCCACCGCGTCACAGTTGTGGTGGGCGGCAGGGCAGTGGTGACGACACGACAGGTCAAGTAAGTTTCAATATTCGCGAGTCGCCTCAACATTTTACAACCTTCGATCAGCTTTCCACGTAGGCGACGCGGCTCCTCGGAAACGCTGGGTAGGAAGTAAAGGAAGGAAGGGAAGGGAAGGTCCAGCACGTCCCAACTTAGACGCTCTACACTATATTGCTTCCATTCTAACTTTGCGATGTTACTTTTTCTTCCTCAGTGTGTTTGTGTGTGTGATGTGACGAAATTTCCACTGAATAATACAATTGTAGTTTGACCAAATACACTGATGAGATTACTGTCCACGTATTCTTCAAGGAAAGGCGACTTTGATATTGACTGTTGTAATACTTTGCGTTCGTTATATTCCTTCGGTGAATGTGACAGCGGTTTTGGTGAGTCTATATTTTTGTTTATTTATCTTTTTATCAGGATATATAAAGAAGTTAACGTCTTCAGTACCATGACGTGTTTCCATATTCACTCTGCTTTCTATTGGCGATTTCATACAGCTTCAGAAACTTATGTGGGTGATTAAAATAGTGAAGACACAGGGCATTAACCTTCTGACCTCCACAGACCCTTCCTAATGCCAATAAAACGATCTAATGTATCCCTGTATTGACAGAAGTCAAGACGAAAGAACAGCAAAAAAAAAAAAAAACAGGAGGAAAACTGAATAAAGAGAATAGTCGGAGCAACATTGAAGAAGGAAGAGAACAACCTATCCGGCGGGGGAAAGAAAGCTAGAAGACAGACAAAAAGGGTGTAGGAGACTTGAAACTTCTCCAGAATCAGCTACACACGAGAGGAATGTTGTGAAGAAATGGCTGTGAGAGATGCAGGTAACAGATGGATACAGATTAACAGATAAATAATTACTTCACACGCAATTATTTTCTATCGCTATTTTCATGCTAACTACTCTTCTGATTTTAATAACTACATGCCTCCCCTCCACTTGTAGCCTTGTGCAGCTGATTTTAATAACTACATGCCTCCCCTCCACTTGTGGCCTTGCTGCACAAGGCTTTCTCCCTCCTGTCACCAGTACTCTCAATCATTCATATCTTTCCCTGATAAAATATGGAACTCCCTCCCTGCTTCTTTACTTCCAACTTCAAATGACTCGACTTCATGCAAGAGGGAGGTTTTAAGACGATTTTTTTTTTTTTTTTTGGTGGGAGCTAACTCTCTCGGACCTGCAAGGGGACTGACAACTAAGTGGACCTCTTTTTTTTTCTTATGTTGCTCTTGGCCAGCTTTCCCCTCTTACAAAGAAAAGATATTAGAGGTTTGACTGAGGTGACCTGGAACAGACTGACAGCTGAGAGAAGTTGAAAGGAGAAAATTTAGGAAGCTTCTGTCCTGCAGTGGCATCAAACAAGCTAACAATGACGATGATGAGATTGTCTACCTATGGTCAGTATTCGGACACACACTACTCTCTCACCCCGACTGGTTTCCAATGCCACAGAAATTATTAGCTGGGTTTTCAAGAGCATTTCTCCAGTTAATAATGTAGATATCTTGTCACTCTGCCTCTAAAATCGTAAAAACACCTTAAAAACTTGAATAAATCTATATAAAGCCTTCTGAAATTGTGGAGGTGAAGCACAGAAGTGTTTCAGAATATGAGGGTATATGTACTATTAAGATTATAAGCACCAATATCACAGCGCCATTACAGAGAACAATACTGGCAGTCACTCAGGAGACACAACCATCACCATCCTTATCACACACATTAAAGCAGCTAACTTCACAATTACTGGCTTTATACGATCATTTGTCTTGTTCATTATTCCCACAAGTCTTCAAATAACTGTTCTATTCAGTGGTAGTTTTATCATTACTCATATGATTAATAACGTTACAAGTGTCATTTTTATTCACCTTGACTGTCATTACAACTGCTATGCTTTACTGTTTAAGATGTTTTTACTCTCAACCCGTGAATTCCGTTTTCTCTTCTGTATATGCTGTTCAAAATACTGTATGTCACCTTTAGTGTTAGGCATTGCAGCACATCACAATAAAGTAATATATATACAGTATTTTGAAGCGTTTGAAATACTTTACTGTGACGCAACATAACTTTTTGAAATTTGTATAGTTTTTTAAAGTTCTTACTGTGATGCAACGTACTTTCCGTCATTTTTAGAGTCAAGTGCACTAAAGGTCTCAAAATTCAACTACACTGACAAATTTTTTTCTAAAGAGCATCGAAGTTTTTATAGCCGTATAGTGTGAAATCATAAACTCGGACGATTTATCTCTCGCCTCTAGTAAATGAAAAATCCAAAACCTTCAGTTACATGTCCTTCTACCTCTCCCTCTCTCCCTCTCTCTCTCTTCACTTGACACACGGGGAATACAAAGACGAGCACACACTCCACAGCGACGCAGCGCCCAGGGTGTGGAATGAACCAGCAAACTCCACACACTTCAAGCAACCCTCCACGTGCCTAGTGCTCCTCCACCTATCTGCTCTTCCTCCACCATGTTCCACCTTCACCATTTTTCTCTCACTTCCTGTATCATTCTTCTTCCTTTTTTCTTCTACTACTTCTACTTTTCTTCGTTTTCTTCATTTCTTCTTCTTCTTCCTCTATCTTCTACTGCATATTCTCTCTCTCTCTCTCTCTCTCTCTCTCTCTCTCTCTCTCTCTCTCTCTCATAAACGCAAACAAACAAGGCAATAATTACACAAACACTCGACACGGAGAAGCCATCAGATGTTTCCTTTACCTGCGTTGTTTGTGCAGGAGGAGGAGGAGGAGGAGGAGGAGGAGGAGGACGAAAGGGAAATGGTGAAAACAATGGGAGGAAAGTCATGCATACATATATACATACATAGTCCTCCTTTCCCCTTCCTTCCTTCCTTCCTTCCTTCCTTCTCCTTCTTTTTTATGTATTTCCCTCTTCTTCTTCTTCTTCTTCTTCTTCTTCTTCTGCTTCTTCTTCTTCTTCTTCTTCTGCTTCTTCTTCTGCTTCTTCTTCTTCTTCTTCTTCTTCTTCTTCTTCTTCTTCTTCTTGTTCTTCTTCTTCTTGTTTCTTCTTCTTTTTTATTTCCTTCTTCTTCTTCTTCTTCTTCTTCTTCTTCCTCTTGCTCCTGCTCTCCTTCCTTGCCTTCTTCCTTTTTTATTATTGATGTCTTTTCCTTCTCTTCCTCACTTTTTATTTATTTTTCTCCTTCCTTCTTTTTCTCTCCTCCTTCCTCCTCCTCCTCCTCCTCCTCCTCCTCCTCCTGCTGCTTTAAACCCTTCATAAACACTAAATTCGTATTGATAATAAAAGTAACAAGTGAGAGAGAGAGAGAGAGAGAGAGAGAGAGAGAGAGAGAGAGAGAGAAATGATACCAGAACAAAAGTGACAATTACAATTACCACACACACACACACACACACACACAGAGAGACAAAATTGAGTCGTAGCGCTCTTGAGAATCTTCGTAGTATATTTTACCGTGTTGTTCTTTATAGCATCGTTACCAAGGGAGCAGTGCCGCGGCGTGGAGGAGGCTGAGCAAGGGGGGAAAGGAGAGTGCCACGGAAGGAGAAGGGAGACAGGAGGAGAGAAACAGGGAGGGAAGAAGTTTGAAGCAGAAGATGGGAGGGAAGAAAGAAGAACAGGAAGGAAAGTTAGAAGTGATAGAAATAGGGAAGGACAAGAATAAGGAGAGAGAGCAACAATGAGAAGAAAAAGTAGACAAGGCAGAAAATGAAAAAAGCCAGAGAGAGAGAGAGAGAGAGAGAGAGAATCTTTAATGTGGAGGAGAATCGTACCAAAAACCTCCACTTATCAATCTGTGGTAATATTCGTGGTGGTGGATGAGAAAAGGAGATGATAGAAGAGAAGAGAAGAGGAGGAGGAAGAGGAGGAGGAACATTATTTTAAACCTCAACTCCACTTCCATCCTCCACAACAAGCCTCCACCTGGCCATTGTGTAGGCAAGTTAGGGTGTGGTTGTGGAGCGAGTGGTGGGGAGAGGTGGTGTGTGCCAGTAATGCTTTTGTGTTGTAGAGTGTGTGGCGTAACTGACTGGTGGTGGTGGTGGTGGTGGTGGTGGTGGTGGTGGAGGAGGGGGAGGAAAGGAAGTATAGGAGACAAGTGGAGGAGAAGAATAAAGGGGAGAGGAATGTCTACTGCCAAGACTAATGGTTTAAGTTTTTCCACGGATGAGAGAGAGAGAGAGAGAGAGAGAGAGAGAGAGAGAGAGAGAGAGAGAGAGAGAGAGAGAGAGAGAGACTTCATAAATAAACACAATGAAATAGAAAAAAAAATATCCACAAAAAATTACCTCTCAGAAACTCGAGAGAAAATGAAGAAAAAAGAAAACGGGAAGGAAAATCAACAGAAGGGAAGAGTATTAGGAAGAACAAAGCAACAATTGACCTTAACCTTCCCTGTGCTGCTTTTCTCGGCGTTTTTCATGAGTTGCTTGCCGTAAACCACAAAACATTTTCCTCGGCTCGACATACCTTATGATTTTTCTCCCCCCCAGTGTCAGAGATCTGGATGGCTTGCTTGATTATTGAAGCACACACCCCCGCTGGGACTCGTGACGCCATGTACTGGGGTGGCAGTGAATGTTTCAAAAGTGACGGTATTCTTTCAGCGATTTACACGTGTATTTTTGATATTCAACCCCTTCAGTACCATGACGCTTTTCTATGTTCATTCTGGTTACTATTTGGTGATTTTATACAGCTTCAGATATTTGTGTGGGGGTTAGAATAGTGATCACTGGCTATTAATCTTCTGACATCCATAAACTTTTCCTAATGTAAATAAAATCGTCTAACCATACAGCTTCAGACACCTATGTGGGGATTAGAATAGTGAAGACTGGCCATTAATCTTCTGACATCCATAAGCTCTTCCTAATGTTAATAAAATCGTCTAATCACACTCAAAAATTCATAATAAAAATACGTTCCAGTACTGAAGGGTCTAATGCGCTGATTATGAATTTGGTCAACTTGCAGAATCCATAAAGGCATTTTAAACACAACAAGAAGAACAGGACCACCAAGACTTCATACGACTCTGAAAACCAAAGCCCTGTGGAAATAGTGAGGAAAAATATTAACTAATCTTAAAGCACAAAACACGAATACCACTAAATAATGAATGATACCGCTTTGTCCACTTCCTTCCTAAAACATCAGCATTTGTATTTCCGTAACTATTTTGACTGGCGGTCCCTCGAGAGTCAGATGTGTGGCCTAGACTCCTGCAGGCCCTTTGCTCCTGTTAGGGAAGTTTTAGGAGGGAAGGGATAAGGCAGGAGTGGGGAAGGAAGGAATTGCGGCGTCAGGGGGGAGGAGGAGGAGGGAAAAAAATACTACCACCACCACCACAACTATTACCACCACAACCACCATTACAACTGCATGACAACCCAAAACAACAACACCATCATCATCATCACCACCACCACCACCACCAAAAGTAATTACCCACGCTCCATAAGCCGGCGAGCACCTGATTGGATGTTTGTTGGCCTGGAGGTGTGTTGTGAGTGGCACGACCAGGCACGGCACAGGAGAGGCGTCAGTCAGTCAGTCAATCACCCAGTCAGCGGGCCAGTCAAAAGCACAGACTTTTCTTCTTTCCCACACAGACACAAACACAAACACACACAAACACAAACACACAAACACACACACACAAATCGAAAACAAGAAAAATTATATTAGTGTTTATACTAAAGACAGGTTTTCTTTAACACAAAATTTAAAAAAATATAGAAATACTAGAACTAAATACAGAAACAAGATAAGTATTTTTCTTAAACACGAAAAAAAAACAAAGGAAAGGAAAATCTAAAGCCTTTGACCACAATAAAGAAGCAAGTGAAACAGACACAGGAAGAAGGAAAATATATATACAAAAAACATTTTACGACGAAGACAGGAAGAAAGAACAAAAGTAATCACAATATTCCTCTCAAAATTGCTTCCTCTCTCTCTCTCTCTCTCTCTCTCTCTCTCTCTCTCTCTCTCTCTCTCTCTAACTCCCCAGGCATCACAGATTCTACCTCCCCCCAGAAACCAGCTGCCCAGAGTCCCCTCCGTCGCTTGCCCCCATCAATTATTAAACTCGCCTGGACATGTGGGAGCTGAGTGGAGGAGAAGGGCGAGGACGAAGACGAGGAGGGTCAGCAGTACGAGGAGGACGAGGAAGCAGAAAAGCAGGGAGAACATATACGAGACAGAGTACAAGGATGAAGCTTTAGAAGACAAGGAATAGGAGGAAGAGAAAAATGACGAACAAAGACGAGTAGGATGAGTTGGAGGAGGAGGAGTAGGAGGAGGAGCGAGGGCATCGATAAAAGCAGCAACAAAAGAACTCTTCCTTTCATGAATCAAACGTGCTCTCCTCAAGACGCAACGACAGACATCCGAGGTTCATGTGAGAATCTGCAGGGCTGCTGTTGGACGAGAGTAACAATGAAAAATGAAAGGATCTCTCTCTCTCTCTCTCTCTCTCTCTCTCTCTCTCTCTGTGTTTACTACTGGAAATCTACTGTCATTTCCTCATTTCACCTTAACAAACAATACTAAACACTTAAGACCTTTTTTGTTTAAGTTAATTGTGTTTAGTTTAGTGAAGATAACAGTGTTTAATATATAATAAACTAATTCGAAGTAGCGCCATTTTAAAAACCACCGCCAATAATATATCTTTTTAATCGTATTTGTGGAACATTGCCTGGTAACTTATTCCGTCCACTGACTAATGTGACACTGGAATAAATCTTTTTGGCGATATGTGTGCCAACTATTCTTCACATTTCAAAACCATTATTTCGTGTTATCGTCCCGGGGGTGGAGTTTCAAGGCACATTATTACATATTCATATCGACCTTTATTCGTATTTCTTCTGATCTTAATACGCAGCACAGAATTCTCGTCGATTTCGTTATTTTTACACGAGTTTTCATAATAGATTCTCAAGTTGTAAATTACGCAGGGATGGAGTTAATATCTTATCTCTTTCCTCTCGGTACATTTGTTATTCACTGCCAGAATTGTGCAGAATATTACCAGATTTTTCCTTCGTATATTATCCTTCGTATGTTATTATCATTTTTACCTCCGAAGTTAGCTAAAAAAAAAAGTTAATAAAGCGATCGGTATTATTTCTCAACCCGCACTGGGAATCGAAAGCTGAGCAGCATTCATCTAGGAGAGGAAAAACATTGCATCGAGTAACACTTAGTCTAACATTTTTACAACACAAATTAAGATGACTGGGTAGTAATTCTTTTCTTTTCAACCATAAACTGTTTTGAATCTCTCTCTCTCTCTCTCTCTCTCTCTCTCTCTCTCTCTGAGGAGAGAATTAATGGTAGCAAGAGAAACAGAAGCAGGCAGGGAATCTCCAGGAAATTATATTACACTCGTCAGGGGCAAAGCTAAGAGGAGGTACAGAGAAGGGAACAGAGGCGGGAGGTGCAGGGAGAAGAAAGGAGGAAGAAGAAAAGAAGAGGCATAAAGAGAAGCCTTATCGGGAGGAAATATGACATCACATAACACGCCTCTATGTATTTCCCCTTCAGAATGTTTCTCTCTTTATAATGCAGCTGAGTTAAAGTTGTATCGAGGAATGAAGAGAATGATTCCATTTTTTTTCTCTCGTTCTTTTTCATACTATTTTATTCGGTTTTTCCTTTTTTTCTTCTATTTTCTTATATTCTTCCATTTATTCTTCTCTGCTTCTGTTGTTCCTCTTGTTCTAATTCTCAGTAGTTCGTCTTTTCTTCCTATTCTGCTTTCCATAAGTGTTATTTTTGTGGCTCTTTGTCTTTCTCATTCTTCTTTCTTCATCCACATCCTTCTTTATTCTCCAAATAGTTAAGTGAATTTTCGGGATGCTAGTAGTAGTAGTAGTAATGGTGGTGGAGAGTTAACTGGCCAATCAACGAGCTAGAAGAGAAGGGCTTCACTACAGCGTCCGCCAATCACAGACCCGAAAAAAAAAGTACACAGGAAAATGGAAAGGAAGACTACAAAAGCGAAGAGGGAGGAGGAGGAGGAGGAGGAGGAGGAGGAGGAGGAGGAGGAGGAGGAGGAAAGGGAAGGCAAGCAATGAAAAAAATCTTGTTTGATGTATTGTTGTTCTTGCTGTTGTGGCTTTTTTTCCTTCTTCCTACTATGTCCTTTGTTGCTCTCTTCTCGTCGCTAATGATGGTGGTGGTGATAATGGTGATGATAATGGTGATGATAATGGTGATGGTTTGTTTGGTGTATTGGTGCTTTTTTTATTGCATTTATCTTACTATTCCTTTCTTTTCTTGTTCCTGCCGTCTGATGATGATGATGATGATGACGGTGATGGTGGTGATGACGCAAAAGCAAGAACTGTTTTGGAACAGTACCACACCAAGACGAGTGTGTTGGTGGTGGTGGTGGTGGTGGTGGTGGTGGTAGTAGTAGTAGTGGTAGTGGTGGTGGTGAGTGCTAAGTAAAAAAAAAAAACTCATCTACTTTTCCATTTCTGGGGGTCCGTGGTGTTGCTGGATCTATTCTCGTGCTTCGTTTCTTTTTCCATCTTTTTCTCTTTTTATTCTTTTTGCTCCCCCGAAACGGCTCCATTTTCTTCGTTAGAGTTGCGTGCGATGGCCACTGCCGCCGTAAAACTAAAAATAAAATAAAAGCCAAATATTCTTTTTTTTTTTGTTAATTTGTTTGCCGTTTTAACATACACCACCACCTTTTCCTCCCTTTTTTTCCGTTCGTGCGTCTGTTTGTTTTGCTACAGTCCACATACACACACACACACACACACACACACACACACACACACACACACACACGAAGGCCTATACACGAACGCATGCACAAGCAGGAAAAAAAAAATGTTTGTTTACAACTGAACTCTAATCAACCAAGGGATTTCCTCTCGAATGGCTAAACTTGTCCACATCAACACTATTAATCGGAGGGTGCAAAAATCACAATGCAACACACTCGTGCATGGAAATCGCAAATTACAGACCGCCCTTTGTTTCGGAGCTTCTACAACTTGTGCAGCAGCTGGGCAAGTATGAAGCGTGAAATAAGCTTACAATACATGGCGGTGCTACGATATAATTTTTGATATTAGATAACACTACAGGTTACAAAAACAAATGACTCACTTCCCGGTTAAACAAGATTAGGGAACCATGACTCGTGCAAATTGTTACTTGTAAGCTGGAAATTGATTACGTTATAGCGCCTCAACAACAATATATAGCATTGGTAAACTCTGGAACTCCCTGTCTGTGTCTGTGTTTCTAACTTGCTATGACTTAACTTCATTCAAAAGTGAGGTTTCAAGACACTTCTCCCTGTCCTTTGGCTAATTCTATCGGTTCTATAAGGAGACTGGCAACTGACTGGGCCTTTTTTCTTTATATTTTTGCTGCCTGCCTGCCTCAAAAAAAAAAAAAAAAAAAAAAAAGGAGAGTGATGAGAAGAGACCCGCCTAACTGACCAGCTGCCGTGAGCCTTGGTGCAGCGCGTGACCTGCAGATTGGGAGCCGGGGACTGCAACCAAGAGCCACGAACACCCAAGGACGAACAAATTTTGACAAGATAAAGCTCACTGGGAAAAAAATTATGACGGATTGTATGGACATGAGAAAACCATTACGACATTTTGCTTCTGGTCGGTCTGAAATCATCGAATTTCTGTTATTGCCATTATGAGTTTGATGTTCATATTTAGATCCTATTTAACATTCATATCTATCGAAGTCATTATTGCTATTAGTGTTGCCGTTGTTGTTACTGGCGGTGATGGGATGGTGGTAATGGTGGTGGTGGGGGTGGTGGTGGTGAGTGCAGGCGGTAGTGAAAAGAGGCGGGGAAGGCTGAAGACTGGTACATGATCAGCTTTACTACAACTGGGGTAAGGCAGGCGAGACCAGCCTTTCAAAGCATCAGAATCGTGAGTGAGGTAAAAATACGAGAGCCAATAAAAAGGAAGCTGACTAATTATCATTATTGGGGTTACTTTCCGGCCGCGGCTGGCTATGTGAACAATTACTTGAATGCTTGCCTCCACTCAGGCCTAAATGCACAATAATTTCGTCACAATTCTCATGCAAGGCTTTGTACTGTCGAGGCAAAAGGGACTAATTAATTTGGAGTTAAGAGACAGACATGTAAGAGCGGATGAGCGACAGGCAGTGTGGGAGTCTGGCGCCGCTGCCGGTCTGCTTACGTGTGGACAGCATCGTGTGTCTCATGTAAAGACTTCCAGGGAGTTGTATAGGAAATAGTCTGCTTGATTGTCGTCTCCCCAAAAAAAAAAATGTTTAATGACAAAGCGTTATTTCAAAAAGGTTAATTCGTATATATTTTAGATATATTTTTCAAACCATTTGACAATATGATTACGTAACCACTTATTTACAAAGCATGAATACCAAATCCTGAGGAAGCTACTGGTCGTTAAACACAAAGGCGCGCACACACACACACACACACACACACACACACACACACACACACACACACACACACACACACACACACACACACACCCGTCAGTACATGCATGAAGGTTATAGTGTTACCATGTACGGTTTGTTTGAACACGTTACCGATCACGTACGAGCAAACAACTACATAAAAAAAGCCGCGTCCATGGTAAAAATGAAATAGAAATAGAAATGCACGAACCGGTTTATGGAAAGCTTCTGAAGTTTGAGTTTCTTTGATTACATTCTATAAGAGATAAATGGAGGTATTATGACGTTACCTGCATCCGTCATCCATGCAAGACACACTTCACCTTGGCGACTGGAGACATGGTAGTGCTGTCTTGCCTCCTCCACCCAGTACACACCATCCACTCACCTGAAAAATATAAGAACACATGAATCAATAAATAAGAAAATAGATTAGAGTAAATAACCTTTTAATCTAAGCAAATGAAAAGGTAATTGACTCATTTCCTTTTCAGATTGCTTGAACGAAAACTTCAATAAGGTCTATAACTGAATTTGTCAGACATCGCAAACAGTGTTTTAAAACTATTTTCTCAGGCCATTACGGTCCCGTTCGCCTTGGCCCGGATTTGAGGACATCTTCGAACGCTGCTTAAGATGGCTTGGGATAAAAACAAAGCCAAGATGCATTTATTAATTCATCAATGAGTCATTTGGTCAATAAGTAAATATATCAAGGAAGCAATATTCGAAGAAAGACAACAAATACAAATAAAATTGAAATAAAACACACACACAAAGTCTTAAGCCACTCCAGAGCACCACGCTACAATTCACCAGCTTCCTACAACCAGACAACTGAAGGTCCTGGCACGGCTGAGCGTCAATGAGGACACGGTGGTTATGAGTCAAGCCCGCACAGCCTCACGCAAACAACAATTTTCACCCGGCGTTTACTTTAGTGATCTCTCTCTCTCTCTCTCTCTCTCTCTCTCTCTCTCTCTCTCTCTCTCTCTCTCTCTCTTTTCTCTACGCTACGAGTACTTCCACCTGTGCTTCACCTTGTCTCAGTACTTGCCGCTCATCACGTCGGCTGAAGGAGATGCAGTTGGTCGGTAATTTGATGTTCCCTACCAGGTCGTTACTCCCCTCGCTGCCTGGCGGTTACTTCCTTTCCTTTAGTGCCAGTACATGCCTCACCCAATTTCCCCTTCAACATTAACCTCTAGCCTTCCTCGCTCGCCCACCCACCTGCTGTATCTTCCTTCGCTCCGTCTTTTCTCTCCCCTCCTGCTGCTTGCAATTTACTTCTTAAGAGGCAAGATTGCTTTGCATCGCCCAATATTCTTACATGACTTCCTTCCTCTCCCACTCCTCTGTCTCTCATTCTCCCTATCCTTCCTGCCGTCATGAACTTCCTCCCCACACTCCTCTCCACTATACGAGACCCAACACACTTGTACTATATGCATCTCACTCCTAGTCTCCCCAAATTATACCCCACACGCCCTTCCACCTCCACCTGAAACGATTATGGAATGATGGAGGAGAAACGAGAGAGAGAGAGAGAGAAGGTGAAGGGACAGAAGACAGTGAGTGACAGACACTGCTAAGGTGTGTGTGTGTGTGTGTGTGTGTGTGTGTGTGTGTGTGTGTGTGTGTGTGTGTGTGTGTGTGTGTGTGTGTGTGTGTGTGTGTGTGTGTGTGTGTGTGTGTGAGGTAGGTCTCAAGGGAGGATAGCGTTACAGGAACTCATTAATCGCTGTAGTTAAAACACGAAGGTAATACTGGTCGTCACTGGAAGAAGGTGGTGGTGGTGGTGGTGGTGGTGGTGGTGGTGGTGGTGGTGGTGGTGGTGGTGGTATGACTAACACTCGTATTCTCAAACACTGCAGTTCTTCACCTTCACTATTTCAAAACGCTTTATCTAAATTTACATGAGTTTTTAAAGGTTTACGGTTCTAGAGGCAGAGTGACAAGATTTCTACAGCATTAACTCGACAAACACTCTTGAAAACCTGGCTAGTCATTTTGTAGCCTTGGAAAATAGTCGTGGTGAGAGAACAGAGCTTTCCTGAATTCGACAAAAGCCACGCCCAGCCAGCCAAGAGTCAGCAGGGACGGTATGCATGACGCTCTCGCTGGGTAATGGATGCAGCACACGAGTGAATGCATAAAGTGATGAAGGATAATTGACGAGGCAGTTAGCAAACACACCAATCAAATAAATGGTAGCGTAATAAACCATGTCCCTTCCTACTGCTGCTGGTGGTGATGATGATGATATTAATTGTCATTCCCTCCTCTCATTAGTCATTATTTCCATCATATTCTGCCTCTTACAATATACATAACTTTCTCTTCCTCCTCCTCCTCTCCTCTCTCTTCTTCTTCTTCTTCTTCCTCCTCCTCCTTCTGTGATGTTATATGACCTCATTGTGGTGGCACTTAGGACGATTAATCAATTAGTCCTCTTCTTCCTCTCATCATCTTCCCTTCCTTCTTAACCCTATCCTTCCTTTCCTCCTCTACTTCCTTGCTTTCAACTGTGATTACTTACTGTCTTCAATCTCTCTCTCTCTCTCTCTCTCTCTCTCTCCATGTATCTCTCTCTCTCTCTCTCGTCCATGTATCCACTGCTCCCTATTCATTCTCTAGTCTCGCCCTTCCTCCTACACTCCTGTCCTCCTCCTTCCTAGACAGTCTCCTCCTCCTCCTTCCTAGACAGTCTCCTCCTCCTCCTCCTCCTCCTCCTCTTGTATCAACCCTTCTTTTAATACCTCCACTCCCTCGCCTATATATCGCCACACCCCTCCTCCTCCTCCTCCTCCTCGTCGTCCACTTCTACCTCGACCTACACGCCCACGGGATCACCAACAAGGTTAGTCACGCAGGAGCAGCAGCTATCTCGCCTCATTAGACCCCGATGAGCGGCTACAACTTTTATAATCTGGAAGGGGATATAGCGTGTAGGGGCGAAGGGATGTAGGGACGGGAAAAAATGGGAGACTTAAGCTGGGTGAGAGAAGTAGAGGGCATAGGAGTGGTAGGTGAATATAAAGGAGGACTTGAGGGTGATAAGGACGTAGTGGAAGTAGAAGAGGGTGTTAAGGGGAGGGTGATAAAGGGAAGTGGGAAAAGACACGAGGTGGGAAGGTATTAAGGGTGATAAAAGTAATAAAGAGGTGATAGAGTATTGGAAGGAAAAATTGTAATGTTATCATGCGCGTCTTATTGTAAAAACATCTAGTATAAACATCTAGAGAAAGAATAGAAATAAGGGGAAAAATAGTAAATGACAAAAAAATTACAAAAAATATCAATGGAAGGAAAATTTGTAATATTATCATGCACGTCTTACAGTAAAAATAACATCTAGAAAAGAAAGAATAGAGGAATAAGGAGAAAAACAGCAAACATGCCAAAAAAACGTTGCAAAAAAGATCATTGGAAGGAAAAATTTTAAAACCATTCACGTCTTCCTGTAGAAAAAAAAAATCTAGAAGAAAAACAGGAATAAAGTAAAAAACAGTGAACATGCCAAAAAACGTTACAAAAAGTGGTAATTTGTGGTAAAGTCGCACTAATGAAAAGGAAGATAACAAAAAAGAAGGCAGTAGAGGAAAATCAAAGGGAAAATGCAACAAAAACGGTATAAAAGATGTGAAGCCGAGCCGCCGTGCATGGAGGGCGTGCCAATCAAGGCCTTCAATGCCCGTACATAACACAGAAGAATGACACACGCGATCAGTTTTCCAATTAACAAAAAAAATGGAGGAACAAAATAATAATGCAACAAAAAAACTAAAAAAAAAGTACCATTGAATTATATTTGTTATTTATTCCGATATTTCTGTATGTGTACCAAGAAGTGATTAAAACACATACATTCATACTACATATTGGTTTCTATACATACTCATACACTAATTTTTATTTATTTTTCATTAAGCGATTCTTCTTTCTCATACGATCGTTTCCTGAATGTGTAGCAAGGTCAGCCGCTCGAGGTAACTATTTTTTTCCATCGGTTTCTATTCATCGCGTCCTTTTCTTGGCAAGTTTATTCAAGTCTCGCTTCAGCACGTCTTTCCATCTTATTCTGTCTACCCACACGCTTCCCGTATCTGGTATCAGCACTGCCTTCTTCACTGGTTCCTTCTCATCTCTTCCTCTTCACAGGTCCAAAATATCTCAACCTTGCTTCTCTTGCCTAGATATGAATGACAAACCCAATTCAATCTAACCTAACCTAACCCAACCCAACCCAACCCAATTCAACTCAACCTAACCCAACCCAACCCAACCCAACCTAACCTAACCCAGCCTAACTCAACCCAATTCAACCCAACCCAACCCAACCTTGTACAAACATATATACATACATTTGCTCTCCTTCGTCAACTATCAGTCTCGCATTTAACTACTTTCGTTACAAATACTATCAATCTTATCATTTACTTTATCACCAGTGTGTCATATCTCCTGTAATGCTTCCTTATATATTTTTCCTTTTAATCATGTTGAAACTTTCTTTATGTATACTTTTTATTGTTGTTCCTCCTATTGCAGTGTTGACGCACATCACAAAGTTACCACCATTTTGTCAACAGCCATCGGAAGCCAGGAAGCGGCAGGACGAGAGAGAGAGAGAGAGAGAGAGAGAGAGAGAGAGAGAGAGAGAGAGAGAGAGAGAGAGAGAGAGAGAGAGAACTAATATTTTATAAAGTTATTTACCGCACGGATGCATGAGAGAGAGAGAGAGAGAGAGAGAGAGAGAGAGAGAGAGAGCACTGTGTATGCGTATATCGTTAGTGCATATTTGCCGCTGTCACTCTCCGGCGGACGTTGTAATTACTGTTATAGATGCAGACCAATGGGCGGCGGCGAGGCAACATTATGCATGCTGCCCACGACGCAACACAACACTCCCGCACGTACCCCTTCGCATCTCACTCCCCACGCGCGTGCCTCGACAGTGGTAGTGACAGTGGTAGCGGCAGTGGTGGTGTTTTTTTGCGATTTCTATTTCTCGTTTTTGTTCTTCCTTTTCTTCATTTTCTTTTCCTTGTTGCTACTTTAGTTGTTCTTACTATGGTTGTTATTATTTGTGTGTTTTTGTTTTGCTTATTTGTTACTTCGTCTTGTGTGTGTGTGTGTGTGTGTGTGTGTGTGTGTGTGTGTGTGTGTGTGTGTGTGTGTGTGTGTGTATTACTGTCGTTGTTTCGTTGTCACTTGTGTTAATATTGGCAGTTTTTTGTAGTAAATGTTCTCCAACTTTGCTGGTGCGGTGCTGCGATTGCCGTTGTTGTTGTTGTCATTGGTGGTGCTGGTTGTGGTAATGCTTTTTTCCATTCAATACTGTTTTCTTCATATTTGCCACACTTTGCTTGTAATGTCACTGCCCTCTCTAAATAGCAAATAGCGCTTCGTTTCAGTTCCGATACCTTCTACTATACAACTATTCCGCTCTGCTTCTCTGGGCATTCGTTTCTGTGACACTCGAGGGAGACTTTGTACTCCTTGTAACTCCTGCCAACATTTAACCCCTTGAGTACCATGACGCGTTTCCATATTCGTTTTGCTTACTATTTGATGATTTTATACACCTCCAGAAACTCGTGGTGGATTAAAATGAAGAAGACTCTGGCCATTAATTTTCTGACCTCCTAATACCCTTTCTAATGTAAATAAAATGGGCTAATCGTACAGAAATCTCAGGGTAAAAAATGTGTCCCGGTATTGAAGGGGTTAAGGACGCTATACTGTGATGCGAAATACCGGTATGTGGCTGATTTACTTCTAGTTGTTGCTGGAGTGTCCTAGTGAGCCACATCATTATTAATCAGGACACCAAGCACGATTTCATTTGTAGATAAGCACAGGTGGGCGGGCCTCAGAGGTGTGCTGGAGACATAACACCCTTGTTGCTGGGAAGAGTTGCCCTTTGGTACTTTATTTTCATAACACCCACTGCCTTGTCTGTACGTCTCAGTGTGTGCTGGGAGGGCGACACAGGGGAAGCCTCAGAATGAACCCATTTAGCGCCAGTCATGGGGAATGAAGGCAACACAGGTTCGAGGCAATGGCTGCTGATATAATTGTTGGCGCTGCAATGCCGGCGCTGTTCTTATTGTCTGGCTGCACATTAACCACTGCCTGCTTGCTAAATACTGCTGGCGTAAACACTTTCCATCAGCTTCATTTGCTATAAACCCACCTGCGTTATCTTCCGGCTGTCCTGCGCGCCAATGGGCAAAGCAATGTACGGTTCTCTCTCACTTGTTTGGCCTGCTCAGTGATGCCCAGCGAGGGAAACTAAATTATTACTGTTATTGCTAACGAGTGGTGCTTGCTGTCCCCACACAAACACAAATAAATGAATTGTTAGGTAAATGTAAAAACCGTAAAGTGAAGCATTTACGATTACAAAATTGTCCGGATATGAAATGGAAATGCACACACACACAGAGAGAGAGAGAGAGAGAGAGAGAGAGAGAGAGAGAGTATACACATTTTATATGGGGTTCGAAAAGCTGTAATAGCCACCCACCACTCTTGACAACACTACATATGCTCCCAAAATCAAATTAAGTCAAAGAGTGTCGGCCAAAACTAGTCATTGCGTGAACCTGTATTTTTACCTCGTTACTTTGAGCGGTTATCTTTATGTGACAATATTCACACACACACAAACACAAACACAAACACACACTTTCTTTTATCAACCACACTGGAAAACATTCTGCTTTAATCCCTTTCCTTTGTTGTAAGTGCTTGTGATGACTACATTCAGTACTCTCGGTGGTGTAAATCCTCTTTCCATCTCAGTGAAGGAGTAAAGAAGTGGAGATCAACACCGTGGCAAAGAGTAGTCTCCCTTACTTTGGGTTTAATGCACCTATTCATAACGTAGAAGCCTTAATTTTCATGCGTGATTCTGAGCCTGGTGGAAGCGCAGAGGGAACGCTGGCTCTTAAACTCAAAACTCTACTTCCCTGGCAGCAGTTCAGGGCGGACCAGGGCTGCCGAGCTACGTAAATTTTCCAACCTTGTTTCCGCCCAAGTAAATCTCTAAATTAATTAGGCCGAGGGGAAGACTTTAGAGTAAATCATCTCTTTTACTACTTCAACTACTACTACTGCTACTCCTACTTCTACTATTACCACCACCACCACCACCACAAATAATAATAATAATAGTAATAGTAGTAGTAGTAGTAAATGCAGTAGTAGTAGTAGCAGTAGTAGCAGCAGTAGTAGCAGCAGCAGCAGCAGCAGCAGCAGTAGTAGCAGCAGCAGCAGCAGCAGCAGCAGTAGCAGCAGCAGTAGCAGCAGCAGCAGCAGCAGCAGCAGTGGTAGTAGCAGCAGTAGCAGCAGTAGCAGCAGCAGTGTAGTAGCAGTAGCAGCAGCAGCAGTGGTAGCAGTAGCAGTAGGCAGCAGCAGCAGCAGTAGCAGTAGCAGTGGTGGTGGCAGTGCAGCAGCAGTAGCAGCAGCAGCAGTAGTGGCAGCAGTGGTGCAGCAGTAGCAGCAGCAGCAGCAGTAGCAGCAGTGGTGCAGTGGTGCAGCAGTGCAGTGCAGCAGCAGCAGCAGCAGCAGGCAGTGCAGCAGCAGTGGTGCAGTGGTGCAGTGTAGCAGTGGTGCAGCAGCAGTGCAGTGGCAGCAGTGGTGGTGGTGCAGTGGTAGCAGCAGCAGCAGCAGCAGCAGCAGCAGTGCAGCAGCAGTGGTGCAGCAGTGCAGCAGGCAGGTGGTGGCAGCAGCAGCAGCAGCAGTAGTGTAGCAGCAGTGGTAGCAGTGGTAGCAGTGCAGCAGCAGCAGTAGTGGTAGCAGCAGCGTAGTAGCAGCAGTAGCAGCAGCAGTAGCAGTAGTAGTAGCAGCAGTAGTAGTAGTAGTAGTAGCAGTAGTAGCAGTAGCAGCAGTAGTAGTAGTAGTAAATGCAGTAGTAGTAGTAGTAGTAGTAAATGCAGTAGTAGTAGTAGTAGCAGTAGTAGTAGTAGTAGTAAATGCAGTAGTAGTAGTAGTAGTAGTAAATGCAGTAGTAGTAGTAGTAGTAAATGCAGTAGTAGTAGTAGTAGTAGTAGTAGTAGTAGTAGTAGTAGTAGTAGTAGTGCAACAAAGTAATACTCCTCCCTAGGAAATAGAATGAAAATTAAAACAACGCCGGATATGAAAAGCGACCCTCAAATAGTTCTGCAATCTCTTCAATACAAGAAAGTTTTAATTAATTTGACCTGAAGAAAAAGTTTGATGTTCATAAATTTTACGCAGTACCTTCCTAACGACCTCGCCATTGTTCAGCGTGCTCTGTTGTGCTGTGTTCCTCTCAGCAACCTGTCATGCGCCAATGCACATATCTTCTGCTATTGTGACATATTACAGCACGTTTATTTACTTTACACTGTTCTCATTCACATGTTTTCTATATCTTTCATCCAATGCGAAGGGGAAAACTACATAAACTGGAAAATGTTTCTCCTGTAAAGAGACAGACTGAGAGCGGGCATTCAGCAGCACCAGTCTGCCTCGTAAAGCCTCCCTGATTACCGTTTACAGGGTAAAAATGAAGAAAAATAGGAGAAATTTAAGTATTCTACGGAAGGTAATCTAACTAGAACACGAAACTTTGGACTTTATGGCTCGATCCAGTCCTTTTGTTATGGTGTAGACCCGCTGGCCCCGGGAGTGTGGCCCCTGAACCCTGACCCTGAAGGCTGGAGCTGACCAACAACTCCGCATTTCAGCACAGGCTAAGCGGGTTACGCGGCATGTTTGTCTCAGCACTGTCTGGCCAGAGTTCAGTCCTTTATTCAGCGGGAAGTATGTGGTGGTCGCGTCAAGTTAGTAAAGGAGTGTTGTCTTCCACATAAAACCATGAACGCAGCACAGACCGCCTCGTGTGTTTTCCTTCCTCCAAACATTTGAAGCACAACCTTCCTAAACATTCCATTTTCACGGTACCTTTCATATAAAATTACCAAGTTTTATGTGTAGCGAGAAGCAGCCCCAGCCAGCCACGTGCCGCTTACACTGACACACTAGTATACATGTATCCTGGTGCCCTGTATGTATTATGTACACAGGTGTACAAGCATTCAACCTTTCCTAAGTTTTACGTAACAAATATTTACAACTCTGCATGAGTAACTGTAATTACTAACTTCCCATTGTCACAAACTTATTAAAACTTCGTTGAGTTTACAATAAAGCGGGTTAGTCTCCACATAACCTTCTCTGGAAACATTACGATTCACATTACATAATACATTAAAAAGTCATGACGGAACATTCCTACGTTATATTTTCATTGCTTTAATTTCCTCCCCATAAACTCTGCCAGGAGGTGAAAGCACGGAGCACAATTAATGAGAGTCTGGACGGGTTAGTTACAAGTTGGCACATGTTTCACGGCGCCTCACCAGCTGACCGCGCCAAGGGATCTGCATGCGTCCCTTCTGAAGCAGCGGCCGATACTCAACAGATTGTGCTGTCAAAGAGCTTATGCAATTAATCACCTCCTCCCCATCTCTCTCTCTCTCTCTCTCTCTCTCTCTCTCTCTCTCTCTCTCTCTCTCTCATTACTCCATCACTTCATTATCACCTATTTCACTCAACTGCAACTCTACTAAAC
>NC_059268.1:16916683-16931683 GCF_017591435.1 Portunus trituberculatus | reverse complement strand
ATATCACTCATTACAACACAAACACAAACACACACACACTCACACAAACACACACACATATTACTGCACTTCTGCCTTTCACTTTAGCGTCTCTGGCAAGTCTGAACACGTATTCCTAGTTGGGTGAATGGCATTGGTCTGTCAGCTTGAGACTCGAACCTCCGGCCTTTCAATTAAGGGACAAGTCTGCCAGCCACTACGCCAACACTGGGTGAAGGAAGTAGGTAGGTGGTATGTTTAGAAGTGAGAAAAAAAAAATGAAATGAAAGCTCAATGACAAAATAGAGCAAAAAAAGACGAAGATTTTCAAACTTAGTAAACATTTCAAATACTCAAAAATGGTGACACTAATTTATAGATATTTCAGCAGCACACTAAAAGAAAAAAAGAATAATGAAAACTATGAAAAATCTACGTGTCTTTTTTTTCTTTACTCTTTCTGTTGCTCTTAGCCAGTTTTCTCTAGTTTTCTCCTTTATACAAAAATAAGTAAAGAAGAAATCTGCAAGAGACTGTCAAGCCTACACGTGGCAGTCCCTGTATGAGAGAAGCTACTTAATTCCATCTAACATCGTCCATAAATTTATCTAATCTTTTAAAGCACCTTATTGACCCAGCAGAGCAACATGACCAGTGAGTCCATTCCACTCATCAACCACTGTTTGAAAGCCAGTTCCTTCCCAAAATAAATATAGAAAATAAACAAATACAACTCAATACAGAAAAGACGGAAGACGAAGATTTACACCCCAACCATAAAAGAAAAACTCAAAAAGGGAGAGAGAAAAAAAAAAGCACACAAAACGCACGCCATCGAACTCACACAAAAAGATTGCTTCAACAACCACCGTCATCCGTCAACAATTCACTCACCCATCGAGCGACCGCCGCGTACATAATCCTGCATTAATCTACATTATTCACGGGCACACCCTGTAGTTATTCATGCTCATTTTGGGGTATACAGGGGAGTAATTGATCGAGGCGTGATGCATTTACATAAAAGATGCGCCATTTTGCCACACTGATGGGACGAAAAATGGAAGACGAAAGGTTAAAAAAATAAAGGACGAAAGGAAAGAAATAGAAAAAGTGATAAGATAAAAGATAATAATGGTTAAGAAGATAATTATAAAGAGAGGATAGGTAGGAGGAAGAATAGAAGATAACGGAAGGAACCAGTAGAAAAGGAAAAAAGCCAGACAGAATAAGGGAAACAAGACAAAAACAGGATAATAAGATATAGAAAAGGAGAAAAAATGATAATAATGGAAGAGAGGAAGAAAGGAAGAAGGAAAGATACGGAAGGAATAAGAGGAAATAGCAAAAAGGCAGACAAAAAAAAAAAAGGGAAAAGGAGATCAAACAGAATAATTAAGGATAAGAAAGATGATAATAAAGACATGATAGGTAGAAGGATGGATTAAAAAAGGAGAAAGACGGAAAGAGGAAAGAAGAAAAGAGACGGAAAAAGATGAGAAGGTAATCGAACGAGAGAAAACAGAAAATAAGGCAAGAAAAGAAGAAAATATTGAGGAAAAGTAATTAAAAAGGAGAAAAGAAAAGGAAAAGGGAAAAACAATACCGCTAAGGAAAGGAAAAGAAAAAAAATAGAATAAAACGAGAAAAAAATGGAAAAAAGGAACAACGAAGATAGGAAAATAAAAGACTGAAATTAAACGAAAGCAAAATAAAGACGAAAAGGAGATAAAGGAGAAGGGAAACAGCTAAAGGAAGGGAGACAGAAACAAAGAGATAAGGAAACGAAACGGAGGAGGAAATACGTGTAATGGAAAGAAAATACAGGAAGAGGCTACGAAAAGACTATAAAGGATGAGAATTGGAGAGGAGAAAAAGAAAGGAGGAGGAGGAGGAGGAGGAGGGTAACAGAGGAAACAGGAAGAGGACAACGAAGTGAGGAAAACAGAGAGAGAGAGAGAGAGAGAGAGAGAGAGAGAGAGAGAGAGAGAGAGAATAATGCTTCCTTATCTATCTATCACCCAACCAACTGTTCACAAACAAACACACACACACGAAATAAAAAAAAAAGTAACAAAAAAAGAAAAAAGAGCAAGAGTAAAAACAGAAAAAAAAAACAGCAATAAAAAAATGGAGAAATAGAAAAGAGGAGTATACCCTTGCATAGAAAACGGTCGAGGAGATACAGAGGAGGGAGGAAGTTACGTAAAAAGAAGGGAAGATCGATATGTAAGGTGTGTGTGTGTGTGTGTGTGTGTGTGTGTGTAGGTCATCAAGTAGTAGTGGATAACTCAGGCCAGAGGAAGAGAAGAAGGAGCAGAAAGAGGAGGAGGATGAGAAGGAGGACAGAGAGAAGAAAGAAAGGATGATGATGAGAGAGCGAAGGGAACGTGCGAGCGCATACACACATACATGCGGACATCAAGAGGACAGATTCAAGAGGCCAGCGGAAAAGGAGGCAAAGAGATGAAGGAGTTAAAAGGTGAAAGGGAGGGGAGGAGAGAGTAAAGGAGAGGGAGGGGGGAGAGTAAAGGACACGGAAAGAGAATAAAGGAGAGAGAGGGCGAGTAAAGGAGAGTGAGGGGAAGAATAAAGAAAAGGGTGAAGTAAAGGGTTAAGAGAAGGTTGCGAAAGGGTTTAGTTCACCTCACCTGCCTTACCTGCGTGACCCTCTCATTAAAGTTAAGGTAATTAGCTCAACCTTGTGATATGAAACCGCTGCCTCCTATACATACCTCTCTCTCTCTCTCTCTCTCTCTCTCTCTCTCTCTCTCTCTCTCAGGTGAGAAGAAAACCCATTAAAGGTTTCTCTTATCCAGGTAAGTCTCCAGATTAATTGCTTTCACGTAGAAAGAGAGAGAGAGAGAGAGAGAGAGAGAGAGGGGGAGGAGGCAGCGAGAAGCAGCTTGCACCGCACCACTCCTATTAGAACAATCAGCCACGCCCTCTCTCTCTCTCTCTCTCTCTCTCTCTCTCACACACAAATAAAAGGTGTGAAATTTAATAAGCTACAAATACAATTAGAATGTCATTAGAAAGGTCGAGTAAAAAAATAATGAAACCATAAAGAACAATTTCCTGATTATTAAAGAGAGAGAGAGAGAGAGAGAGAGAGAGAGAGAGAGAGAGAGAATTATAACTCGGTACACATTAAATATTGAATAACAATGCATCTCTCTCTCTCTCTCTCTCTCTCTCTATTGAATAACAATGCATCTCTCTCTCTCTCTCTCTCTCTCTCTCAAACGATTCATTACGTAGAGTTGCTTTTACTCATTACTCATTACCACCACTTCCTCGTTTTCCCTCCTTGCTACCTCGCTTTCCCCCACCAACGCTGAGAGAGGATGGAGAGATGAAGGAAGGAAGGAAGGAAGGAAGAGAAAAAGGAAACAGAAAAGAAAGACACTAATCCCTTTTTTTCAAACTTTCCTTTTTCTTATTCTTTTCTTCCCCGCTTCCTTCTCCTCCTTCCTTCCTTCCTTCCTTCCTTCTCTTCCTCTTCCTCGTACTCAGTTAAGAGCCTCCTTTAAAGTGTTCTCTCCCGTTCCCTTCCCTCCACCTGCCTTCAATCACCCTCTTCCCTCCCCCTCGTGTCTCCCAGGTGATGAGTCCCAAACTTAGTGCATTAGGGATAGAGAGCTGATGCACGGCTCCTCCTCCTCCTCCTCCTCCTCCTCTTCCTCTTCCGTCCGTTTTCTTTTCTTTCTTTTTCCCCATCAGCTTCAATCTCGTCTTGGCTCTTCCTCCCATTTTTCCATCTCGTTGTGTTCATGTCACGAGAGAGAGAGAGAGAGAGAGAGAGAGAGAGAGAGAGAGAGAGAGAGAGAGTAATCTTATTTGGCATGTTTTCAAAGAGAGGCTTTGGAAAGACAAGACAGAACATGGAGGAGACTGACAGAATGAGGGACACACACACACACACACACACACACACACAGTCAGTCACTCGAACAAACATACATATTGGCAACCCCGCACAGTATGGGGAACACTGCCTAACTGATATGCCGACACACAAAAGACGCGGGAAGGACAATGAACACACTCAGACCAACACTGACACCAATAGGCAAAATATGTGGCAGAAAGTAACGCTGTGTCATTTCCCTTTGATCTCCACCACCACCACCACCACCACCACCACCACCACCACACAAGACAAGACCACAAATAACTAGTAACTATTTGCTATTTCTACGCCTTTCTTTCTCCTCTTATCATCTATCTCTTCTTTTATTTCCTCCTCCTCCTCCTCCTCCTTCTTTCACTGCGGTTTTCCTTCTCCTCGAAAGCTTATCCCGTCCGCAAACTCGCTCGTTGCTTCAATAACTCCGAGTTGACGCAGAAACGAAACTCAATCGAGCCGGACGTAGTGGCAGCCCTCTCGGTCAGTTAGGTTGGGTTGGGTTCAGTTCAGTTCATCGCTGCTCACTTCAACCTGCCGCCAATTGTGTCCCTGCCTACTCCTCCATACTCTTTTAACCCTCTTCAATACCATGGCACGTCTTCATATTCACTCTGCTTATTATTCGGTGATTTCATAGAGCTTCAGAAACTTGTGGGGATTGATATAGTAAAGAATCTGACCATTAATCTTCTGCTTTCCATAGACCTTTACTAATGCCCTAATCGTTTAATAATACCGAAAATTGAAGGAAAAAATGCGTTTGAGTACTGAAGGGGTTAAATTTGACCTTATACAATAATGAAAAAATCACGGACAAATAAAATATACCGGTATAAACTTCTTGGGAAATTGCTGAAGGAAAAAAAATTGCTTAATGAGAAAAGAGTAATAAAATATGTAAATGAGGCAAAAAAAAAAATCCGAGCACATTTTATTGTAAGCAGGAAGCTCTCATGAATTTTGCTCTCCTATCTCATCCTGTGAATAATTTTATGCTTCAGACAACGGCGTGCTTAGAGTTTTGATGGCACTCTGCCGGCACTGCTGCTTTGTTTGATTCCAGGCACAGATGGTATACGAGAGATACCAAACTGAATGTGTGTGTGTGTGTGTGTGTGTGTGTGTGTGTGTGTGTGTGTGTGTGTGTGTGTGTGTGTGTGTGTGTGTGTGTGTGTGTGTGTGTGTGTGTGTGTGTGTGCGTGCGCGCGCGCCTCGCCGAAAGATGTCGCCAATGTTATGTCTCTCTCTCTCTCTCTCTCTCTCTCTCTCTCTCTCTCTCTCTCTCTCTCTCTCTCTCTCTCTCTCTCTCGCAGTCCCCAAAACAAAAGCATTATGTTCAAAACTCGCAGTCCCCAAAACAAAAGCATTATGTTCAATAACCAACAACGTCTTTTGTTTTCCCTTTCTCGAAAATCCCTTGAAAACACAAAGACAAGAATCAGGAAATTACTCCCTTCTCTTCCTTTTTCGCCCTTCCCTCATTCCCCCCCTCCCTTCCTTCCTTTAGCTCCACCCTACCTCCCTCCTTCCCTTCCATCTATTCCTCCATCGCTCCTTCCCTCTTTTCTCCCCTGCCCTCTTTTTTCCTACTCGCCTTCCATTCTTCGTTCCCAACCTTCCTTGTCGTCTCTCTCTTTCTCTCTCTCCCTCTCTCCTTCACTTTCACCCCATCCCCTTCCACTCCCTTCACCTCCCACATCCAATAACCTCTTCTTATCTGCACCCTACAATAAAGACCACCTCCACCTGCTCCTCCTCCTCCTCCTCCTTTTTTCCTTCCTTACACCTCCTCCTCCTTTTTTTTTCCTTCCTTATTCCGGTTCCTTAGTGGATGTCCCCCATACATCGTCCTTCCCTCAACCTTCTTTCGTTATAAATAAGAGGAAGAAAAGACAAACGAAGCAATTAGAGAAGGAATGAATGAATGAAGGAAGGAAGGGATAGATGAAGTAAAGAAAGGAAAACAAGCAAGCAAGGACTGGAGAATGATAAGAAGAGGAGAGAGGAAGGGAGCAAGGCAGGTTGAGGCAGAGTGGAGGTAACTGGTGTAGGTGCTTGAGTTAACTAGCGACAGGGTAGACTAAATTTGGTCAAAGGGATGAATGAGGATGGAGAGGAGAGAGATGGAGGAGAAGGGGGTGAGAGAAGGAGAGGGCAGTGGGTGAGGAGGGAGAACTGAAGAGGAAATGAGTGGACGTAACAAGAGAGGCTGGTGGTGGAGGAGGAGGAGGAAGACGAGGAGGAGGAAGAGGAGGAGGAGGAAGACGAGGAGGAGGAGGAAGACGAGGAGGAGGAGGAGGAGGAGGAAGACGAGGAGGAGGAGGAGGAGGAGGAAGACGAGGAGGAGGAGGAGGAAGACGAGGAGGAGGAAGAGGAGGAAGAGGAGGAAGACGAGGAGGAGGAAGAGGAGGAAGAGGAGGAAGACGAGGAGGAGGAGGAGGAAGACGAGGAGGAAGACGAGGAGGAGGAGGAGGAAGACGAGGAGGAGGAGGAGGAGGAAGACGAGGAGGAGGAGGAGGAGGAAGACGAGGAGGAGGAGGAGGAGGAGGAGGAGGAGGAGGAGGAGGAGGAGGAGGAGGAGGAGGAGGAGGACGAGGAGGAGGAGGAGGAGGAAGACGAGGAGGAGGAGGAGGAGGAAGACGAGGAGGAGGAGGAGGAAGACGAGGAGGAAGACGAGGAGGAGGAGGAAGACGAGGAGGAGGAGGAGGAGGAAGACGAGGAGGAGGAGGAGGAAGACGAGGAGGAAGACGAGGAGGAGGAGGAAGACGAGGAGGAGGAGGAGGAGGAGGAAGACGAGGAGGAGGAGGAGGAGGAGGAGGAAGACGAGGAGGAGGAGGACGAGGAAGACGAGGAGGAGGAAGACGAGGAGGAGGAGGAGGAGGAAGAGGAGGAAGACGAGGAGGAGGAAGAGGAGGAAGAGGAGGAAGACGAGGAGGAGGAAGAGGAGGAAGAGGAGGAAGAGGAGGAAGACGAGGAGGAGGAAGAGGAGGAAGAGGAGGAAGAGGAGGAAGAGGAGGAAGACGAGGAGGAGGAAGACGAGGAGGAGGAGGAGGAAGACGAGGATGAGGAGGAAGACGAGGAGGAGGAGGAAGACGAGGAGGAGGAGGAAGACGAGGAGGAGGAAGAAGACGAGGAGGAGGAAGAAGACGAGGAGGAGGAAGAAGACGAGGAGGAGGAGGAAGACGAGGAGGAGGAGGAAGACGAGGAGGACGAGGAAGACGAGGAGGAGGAGGAAGACGAGGAGGAGGAGGAAGACGAGGAGGAGGAGGAAGACGAGGAGGAGGAGGAAGACGAGGAGGAGGAGGAAGACGAGGAGGAGGAGCAAGACGAGGACGAACGTAAAGGAACACAAACGAGGAACGACCACCAGCAGATGTTTTGGCCGTTATAAGTCTGTGATGAGATACACTACTTCACCTGATGTAGGAGATATAAGAAGTTTAAAAAGAAAGGAGAAGAAGGAGGAGGAGGAGGAAGAGGAGGAGGAAGAGGAGGAGGAAGACTACAAATGTAACAAAACACACAAACAGCAACAGGCCTTTACACCTTTGCGCTGCGCCGTGACCTATCTGTCTTCAAGTCCTCACGAGACCATTCCCCCCCCTCTCTCTCTCTCTCTCTCTCTCTCTCTCTCTCTCTCACATCGCTCAAAATACTAATTTGGCTCTTTCTTCGTGTTACTTCGCCTTCTTGTTATTTATGCTGCTAATACTTGACTTCACCTCCCTTAACTTGAGAGCGATGGACTAAAGACAACTAATAAGAACCTTTCGGGTCAACCTCTAACAATACACACCCACACATGCGTGACTGGAACCTCGGCACACAAGACACGCACTCCCTACAGTGTAAGATACAGTTTGTCTTTCCTGCTACTTGGAACTTTTCTTGGCAAAGATACACTCACGCAAAGGACAAAGAGGTGCAGAATTGATAGGAACAGTGTTGGAGGGTTGATTATTGAGAAGGAGGAAGAACAAGACACTGATCTGCCTGCCATACTCTGAAACACTTCCGCGCTGCCCCTTCACTATTTTCAAAAGGCTCCAGCTGAAGTGACAGTTTTTTTTATGGATGTTTCTGTAATTCTAGTGACATGTTAACAAGTTTTCTACAGTAGCAACAGGACAAATACTCTTTAGAACTCACCTAATCGTCTCTGTGGTCTTTGAAAATAGTCGCAGTGAGAGGGAAGCGTTTCAGAATATGGCGGTAAGCAAGCAAACATGTTCAGCCATAAAGAAACAATACCAGGAACAGTTGACGATACAGCGTAAGCCAGTGAAAGAAAAAGGCGTTAATGAGACAGACCACCTTTATCTCCGCCCTTGTGAACATCAGCCAAGAGCAGGGCCGCCCCAGGCTGTTTAGGCGTACTGCAGGCAGGGGAGAGCTGCCTCGCTTTTATGGCCTGTAATTGAGTGGAAGGGAGGAAACTTTTACAAGGGTGACATTTACTTCATCCTGGCAGTCATTTCCAAGTGAAGAGTTTACAGTTAATAAATCTTGTTTTATATATCTAACGACGATGAGGCTTCATATGAAATAAATTCACGTTGACTGGTGCATGAATGAAAGGGTTTTATGAGCAGTAACAAGTCATGGTACTCTTTACTTGACTCACTCCACGCATGAGAACTCTTCAGCATCCACTACAGAGGGAAACTTCAAATGACATAAAAGAAGTGGTGAAAGCCGCACACGAAGTTCAGAGACAAAGGACACTGAAGAATTGAAGAAAAAGATTAACAAAAAGATAGTAAATGACAGGACGTCGTGGGGAGGTAAGAGTCCCATCAAACGGTTTCCAGAATGAAGGACGGTCAAGATCAGCGGCTTGGTGAGGGAGGAGAGACCTGCTAAGTAAGCAAAGTGCATAAGAAACACTTCAAAGCGACTTGCTTGGGAATCACAGCTTTGAGTAGTGACAAGTGCTCGCCTTTAGAATCTTACCCCCACCTCTCTCTCTCTCTCTCTCTCTCTCTCTCTCTCTCTCTCTCTCTCTCTCTCTCTCTCTCTCTCTCTCTCTCTCTCTCTCTCTCTCTCTCTCTCTCTCTCTCTCTCTCTCTCTCTCTCTCTCTCTCTCTCTCTCTCTCTCTCTCTCTCTCTCTCTCTCTCTCTCTCTCTCTCTCTCTCTCTCTCTCTCTCTCTCTCTCTCTCTCTCTCTCTTTAAACGGGTGTAGCTTATTACAACCAGCATCATGAAGGTCAACAGGTCAGGTGACGTTTGTTCCTCCCCTTTGTGTTCGCTTGTAATAAGAACAATAACATATACAAGGATAAATTCATATCTAACAGACAGATAAAAGCAAGAACATTAGAAGTATCAATTACAGCAATACCATAATACACGAACAACTATCATATATACACGAGCATTCAAGACACTACCCAAGACTCGCAGTCACAGAATTTAATGTCTTGTCTTCTTTTTCTTTTTCATTTTTTATACTCATTAGTGAAGGATGAAAGAAGGGGCAGGTAAAGGAAGGAAAGGCTACTACGAACTATAGGGTGCCAAAGGAAGAGTGAGAGAGGAGTGCTGGTGAATGTATTGGAAAGGGAGAGAGAGAAAATACGGAAATTGTTCATCTAATTATACTTTATTGCCTACCGTCTCTCTCTCTCTCTCTCTCTCTCTCTCTCTCTCTCTCTCTCTCTCTCTCTCTCTCTCTCTCTCTCTCTCTCTCTCTCATCATTCTAGCTTCGTCTATTTCAGATTTTCGAATAGTTTTTGTTGGGGAGACTACTTTAGTAGTAGTAGTAACTACTAGAAAATCCAAAACAGTTAAATACGTTGAAATGCGAGTAAACAGGAGAAATAGATATTGTGAAACGTATAGATATGTAGCGAAAGTATTTACTGCACTACAAACTCTTATAAATACTCTTCCTGTACCGTCTCTTAGATAGCGAACGAGTAGGAAGTTGTGAAAAGAGGAGAGTAACAGGTACGTGTAATGCCTCGTGGCTATGTTGACAGTTAAGAGGGAAAACGGAAGATGATACTGTTGGACTACCGTTCATGTTGTCACTGTTCTCTACAATCTCCTAGTTTCATTTCACTTTCTCCTCCCTTCATCATCCTCCTCCTCCTCCTCCTCCTCCTCCTCCTCCTTTCCCTCCTCCTGTCCTCGTTAATAATGCTGGTTCTCCTCCATTCTTCATTCTCACTCCTCCACTTCGTTTAACTCCCCTCCGCTATCCTTCCTTGCTCCCCTCCTACACGCACACCCTTCTCATCCTCCCCTCGCCCCCACCTCCCTGGCCCCTCCCCTCATCACATGCCATTAGCTGCGCCAACGAGGCTCCAGGCTACCCATTTATAGGGATGATAGCGACGCCGCGCACCGCTGATAACAGATAATTAATGGCTGAATTTATATCTGTTTTGGCTTCTTTCCAGTTGACTGTCGCGAGAGAGAGAGAGAGAGAGAGAGAGAGAGAGAGAGAGAGAGAGAGAGAGTGGTGGTGATAGCATTGGTGACGCTAGTGGTGATGGTGAATGGTGGTTTATCTTTTATGTTGATTTCCTGTCGGGGAAGTTCGCCGAGATGAATGTGAGTAGTGTTGTTGTTGTTGCTGGTGCTGGGTGGGGCCCGGATGGTGGTGGCGGAAGACAGGAGGGGATGATAGGAGGGAGGGAAGGCTGGTGGTAAGATAGGGTGGGCGGATGAACGACTGGGAGGATGGAGAGCGGCAGGAGCGGTGGCGTTGGCATTATAGAAGTGATGGTTGGTGATGGTGGCACTGGAGGTAAGCTGATCAAAATTGTTGTAGTAGTAGTAGTAGTAGTAGCAGCAGCAACAGAGGTCTGAATCTGAATGGAGATAAAGCTTAACTGCAGAGTGCAAGGAGCAAGTTCAAGTTAATATTCTGATTACGGTGAGACACGAGTGTGGCTCCCAGGGGCTCCGTATCAGACGCATTACTGTTCGTCATCCACACTGGCGTTCTGTGTTCTGGATTCCGGCGTGAATACTGATGCACCAAAACTTAGCCAACCACACTTAATCTCCATAATACTGGGACACATTTTTGCCAAAGATTTGTGTACGGCTAGACTATTTATCGACATAGGAAGGGTTTATGGATTTCAAAAGATTAATGGCCATAGCTTTCACTATTTTAATCCCCCATAAGTTTCTGAAGCTGTATAATATGACCAAATAGTAAGCAGAATGAATATGGAGAAGCGTCATGGTACTGAAGGGGTTAATGGAGTCACCACCTACGATACTGCTATACTAATCAAACATAACACTATCAGGTGAATGCGAGTGAATACTAACCACGAGTTCAAGGTTTCAATGCTAAATTTGGATAAACACTTGTAGAAAAATGTAGGCATTGTATTGACTGCATTGTTATCTGACTTGTTTCACCTTGGCAGCGCATTCTCTCAACTTGCTGCGCCGTGGTTATGCTATTAAGGCCCCTGAACAATGCCACTAGTTAAGCCGAGCGACAATACACGGTACTTTTTTCCCCACCTACATATACAGTATATAGTGTTTCTACCCACACTCGCCCCCCGTGAATTGTTTCGCCTGCCATTAGAGATCACAAAGTCAAAGGTTTGAGCAGAAGCGAAGTTGATGAGACACAAAGACAGTAATAACGGAGAGACAAGTCATACTGCCTAACAAAATAAAAGATCAGTGATAACTAATAAACTGTCATCACACACCATCACACACCATCGAGACTGACACATTCCCCCACTCTCCCAACATCAGTCACTAAAGGCGGCTAAGCTAAACAGTAAAACGCTCTACTTAGTTACACGGATATTTTCAAGGAGTTTGTATCAATCTATGGACAAAACAAGATTTTTACATTACTGAGAGGAGAAACCCAACTTAATAATACTAATCCTATATGGAGGCAATGTGAAAAAACGGGACGAGAGTAAGTGATACTTATGAGGTGTCGCAGTGGTGAAGTGCTGGGTGATATGGATCCCACGGTATTCCAAGAAGCGGCGTGTTCACTGGTTGAGGCCTTAACCTCGAGTCCCATCCAAAAATAAGGAACTCGCTTAACACTTCCGCTTGAGTCGAATGGAGCCGCGCGAATCCTACTTCGGGACAGGAGCGGGGCTTCATGAGACGGTGACGTGGACGGGAGGTGGAGGGATGGCGAACGAGATAGCAAGCGGAGGTGATGGTAGTGGAGTACGTTACGGGCGGGCTGTAACAATCATTCATGTGACGTTTGAAAATTGTACTGGTGAGAAAGCAGAGTGTACAAGCAGAGAAACACAGCAAAGACCAGCGTGGGTAATTTCAGGAGTTTCTTTGATTCTAGGGACTAACTAACAAATTTTTTACATTAATAAGAGGATAAACACTAGTGAGAATCCAGTTAATCATCTCTGTGGCCTTTAACCTCTTGAGTACCATGACGCGTTTCCATATTCATTCTGTTCACTACTTGGTGATTTCATACAGCTTCAGAAACTTATGTGGGGGATTAAAATAGTGAAGACTGGCTCTTAATTCTGTGACCTCTCTAGATCCTTAATAATGTCAATGAAATGGTCTAATCGTACACAAAATCTCACAGTAAAAATGTGTCCCAGTACTGAAGGGCTTAAAAACTACCGTGGCAAGAGAAGAGAGCATACTGGCAGAGAAACACCACAATACAGACCAACATGGATGAAACACTGTCTATGCTTCCCCCGTCCTGAGATCAGCCTTAATTTGTCTGCGCAGAATCAGGTCACTTGCCTTCATAACGACGAATATTGCGGACAAGGATTTCAAGGATAGCGTGGAGAATTGTATATGCCAGCTTACATTAACTCAGAAATACGGCGTTTGTAATTATGTGCAGCAATGGTTTTAAACAGACACAGTTAGGCGACGCTAGAATCGCACAGAGGCGACACAAAGGAACACGAAGGAATACAATAGAAGAACAAAGAGCAGCAGACTTGTTGGACCTTACGAGGCAGATTGAGGTGACTAGTATCCAATCTAAAATCATTGACGTAGAGAATAGTAAGGAGGATAACTAATAATGAAAGTAGTAGTAGTAGTAGTAGTAGTAGTAGTAGTAGCAGCAGTGGAGTAGATTAATGTTGGTAATGTTGATTCTGATAGTAATACTGCTAATGATGGTGGTGGTGGTGGCGGTAGTGGCGGTGATAGTGGTGATAATGATGGTGGTGGTGTGGGTGGTGTAGCCGCAGTAGTGACACGTCGGGCTTCATAAATCTTGCATAATGGTGGTGATGGCGGTGGTGTTTAAATGGGAGGTGGCACACTGCTATTTAATTCCATGTGCCTTGAATTATCATACGGCACACACCACACTAATGACTGACACGAGCTGAACATACACACACACAAACACACACACACACACACACACACACACACACACACACACACACACAAGAAATACAAACTCCAATCATAAGAAAAGTAAGTAATTTCAATCTAAATGTTGAATATTTCCTCCAAAAACAGGATCAACACCACCACTACCACCACCATCACCACCACCACCACCATCATCACCATCACCATCACCATCACCATCACCACCTCCTTCACTCTGTTTCACTTATCACCCGTGTTGTTGTTGTTTTTTTTCCTTTTCCTTACAATACATCACCATAAAATTTACTTCACCACCACCATCACCATCACCACCATCCTCTTAAACCATCACTATTTCACTCATCACCCGTGCTGTTTTTTTTTCCTTTTCCTCACAGCAAGTCACCATAAAATTTACTGCACCACTACCACCACCATCACCATCTTCACCACCACCATCACCATCTTCACCACCACCCTCATTACCCGTGTTGCTTTTCCTTTTTCCTTACAATATATCACCAGCAAAATTTACTTCATCCCTTTTTTGCAATACATAATTTATCACTGTAATTTCTGCCGTCATTATTATCATCACTCTCCATGCTAGTTAACTTCGCCTCTCCCTCACCATGGAAATACATTATGCACGTGTATTAATGAGGAAAAAATAACAAAGGTAAATAAAAAATCGGATTACGTTAATGTGTGTATTTGTTGTAATTAAGTGGATATGAGTGTTGTGTTTCATTATGTTTCGACTTATTGGCAGCGGTGGTGGTGGTGGTGGTGGTGGTGGTGGTGGTGGTGGTGTTAATGGGAGAAACGATCATATTGTTTTTTAGTAACTCATTCTGTTCGTTTGTGAATTGTGAGAGTCTGGCCGTTTGAACTGCCAGGAGAGGAGCTTCGGGACATCTGCAGGACTAAATTGGTCATCACTGTGGTTAACCCTTTTTAGGAGCAGCAATTAGTGGTCCTTTTCCTCCCATTTTGTGACTTTCAGCGGCCTCGTTCGTACACACACACACACACACACACACACACACACACACACACACACACACACACTTTCACGTCTTCTTTCAACTCCTTCAGTACTGGGACACATCTTTACCTTGGGTTTGGATATGATTAAACGATTTTATTTACATTAGGAAGGGTCTATGGAGGTCAGAAGATTAATGGCCAGAGTCTTCACTATTCTAACCACCCATATAAGTTTCTGAAGCTGTATCAAATCACCAAAATAGTAAACAAAATAAGAGAACGCGTCATGGTACTGAAGGGGTTAACCAGCGAGAGACAAGCAAAAAAGTAAGACGATAATTGGCAGCCAATAAAAGAGACGTTAAGGTTAATTGACTTGACGAGATGTCTTAATGCTTCTCGTTCCAGAGATTGCACGTCGCGCTGCCGGGGTTGGGACGCCGAGGCAAGGCAGCGTTCCGGAACCTGCCTGTCACCCAGATGCGCAAGTAAAGACTGTTCATTCATACATTATATTCACCAAATACGATCGCTGATATTTGCACTAAGCGTGAAAATTATTATTACTCTTACAATGATGCAGGAAGAGAGAAAGGAAGCGAGTAAGAAATAAAACAACGAGAAAATTTGAATAAATCCTCAAGTACACGAAACAAAATGGAGGAGGAAGTGTCATAATTAAGTAAGTAATTAAGTAAGTAAGAGACACTAAGAACTTGGAAAATATAATAAAGCAAAGCGAAAGACTAGAGGAGTAAGTGACACATGAAGCAAGAGACACAGACAGCA
>NC_059268.1:16896683-16911683 GCF_017591435.1 Portunus trituberculatus | reverse complement strand
TAAAACACACATTATTTTTCACAGTATAAATTCAAAATGGAGAAAATTAGTAATAAAAAAAAACATTACAAAAATTGAAGAAAAACATGGAAAAAGAAAAGAAAAAAGGAATTAAAACGATACAAAGGAAAAAAAAAACAGTCCAAGAGGAAAAATAGAAAAAAAGAAAGAAACAAACAAACACGGATATACATGATCTTTTCAAATGGACATCAGTAATGAAACCAAAACGAAAAGAAAGAAAAAAAGACAAAATATTAAATCGCTCGAGGGATTAACCTTTCCAAAAAACACTTGAGCGAAACCAACTGGTGCTCGTTCAAAAAAAAAAAAAATCGTTGAAAAAAGAAAAAAAATAGAAAAAAAAATGGAGTCCTCGAAATCTTACGGCTTACTGACTGACTCTCTCTCTCTCTCTCTCTCTCTCTCTCTCTCTCTCTCTCTCTCTCTCTCTCTCTCTCTCTCTCTCTCTCTGTGTGTGTGTGTGTGTGTGTGTGTGTGTGTGTGTGTGTGTGTGTGTGTGTGTGTGTGTTTTATTCTTCTGTTTACAAATTTTCTTCAATATAATTTCTTCAGAGAGAGAGAGAGAGAGAGAGAGAGAGAGAGAGAGAGAGAGAGAGAGAGAGAGAGAGAGAGAGAGAGAGAGAGATAATAACACATAGAGGCGGTGCAGAATGGGGGGGAACTCAAGACAACGTACACCCAAGGGAAGAAACTACGCAGTCTGTCTTAAAGTCCCCCCACGATTAGTAAAGGAGACAGGAGACCGTGGCCGAGGGATCTAGTGAGCGGAGCCTTGAATTGTTTTTACTATCGGAAGATCGGAGGGAGAGAGATAGACAGAAACGAGAAACTAGCAGGAAGCAAGGAAGGGAGAAAGAGCAGAGAGACAGAGACAGAGAGAATACAGAGAGAAGAGAAGCAAGAAACTAGCAGAAACCAAGATACACGTTAGACAGGCAAGGAGAAAAGGGTAGAGAGATCAGGAACCAAGATACACGTTAGACAGGAAGGCAGGAAAGAGTAGAGAGACAGAGAGACAGAGAAAATGTACAGAGACAGACGCAAAGAGGAATGGATAGAGAGACAGAGAATAGAAACAAGAAACCAGCAGAGACAGAAAGAAATAGAGAAGGCCAAGATAGACGAGACAGAAACAGAGAGAGAAAGGGACAGAAAAAGAGAGAAGATAGAGACAGAAACGAGAAACCCACAAAGATAGAGAAAAGAGAAGACCAAAATAAACGAGAGACAGGCAGAGAGAGAGATAAAAGGGTAGAGAGACAGAGAGACAGAGAATTAGACATGGATAGAGGAAAGACAGAGAGGAGAAAACATCAGAGACAGAAACACAGAGGGAAGGACAAAGACAGAGGCAGACAGACACCGAGGAGGGAAGAGCTGTAATTGACTCCCATTTAGGAGACAAATTTTAGGAAGTCACAACAACAAAATGAGGAACACTAACTTACTGCTCTGACCACCACCACCACCACCATCACCACCACAACCACCACTTACCCAACCACTAAGCCTCTTCCTTTTCCTCTTCCTCCTCATCATCATTTTCTTCTTTTTTCTACTACTACTCCTTCTCCTGCTACCATCCTCCTCCCCTTGGCAATGTTTCTCATCTCCCTTTACCTTGCATTAGTCAGACCACCTGGACGGGACACGCTCGGCTCGCCCCTTGACTCCAGGGTTTATGAAGGGCCGAGATGAATTAGTCAGAAGCGAAGTGGAGACAAAAATAGAGACGTCGTGGTTCCTTACATCCCCTTTTTCCGACTGTGCTTCCTTTAGTGCTCCTCTGCTGTGCCTTCGTCAGTATTCTCTCTTCAGTACCGCCCCTGTTGCTCTCGTATGAATTAAGGATCCATTCAAACTACAGGTAAGTGTGCAGGTGAAAAGGAACGAGTACAAGAAAATAAACAAGAAATTAAGAGCACTGAGACAGGAAAACTAAATTAACACAGTTCCTACACTTGTTTTGGTGGTGGTGGTGGTGGTGGTGGTGGTGGTCGTGGTGGTGGTGGTGGGGGTTCTACAAGTGCCGGCGTAAATAAGAAATGACAGTCCGAATGAGGCAATTTTCACCTGTCATAGCAAAGAAAGAAGAAAAGGAAAACAAGAAAAGGAAGGAGGATATGAATAAGAAAAAAGGCAGCTGACGAATTTGAGAGAGAGAGAGAGAGAGAGAGAGAGAGAGAGAGAGAGAGAGAGAGAGAGAGAGAGAGAGAGAGAGAGAGAGAGAGAGAGAGAGAGAGAGAGAGAGAATCATAGAAAGCACACAAGGGAGATAAACCAATTTTTCGGAAATATGACCTATTCCCATCTTCGCCTCTACCGTAATGGCGGCAAGAAGGAGGAGGAGGAGGAGGAGGAGGAGGAGGAGGAGGAGGAGGAGGAGGAGGAGGAGGAGGAGGAGGGAGGGGAAGTTCGGAAAATAACAACAAAACAACAAAGACTACGACAATAACAACAATAACGAGAGAGGAGGAGGAGGAGGAGGAGGAGGAGGAGGAGGAGGAGGAGGAGGAGGAGGAGGAGGAGGAGGATTAGAATTAAAGGATGCCTAGATGGAAGAACTAATAGAGGAAGTGGTTAACAAGATCCCAGTTTCTTCCTTTACTTCCATTTCCTTCTCTGCTGCTACTTATCTTCTTGTTCCTCCTCCTCTTCGCAGTCGTCGTCTGGCTCCTCCTCCTCCTCCTCCTCCTCCTCCTCCTCCTCTCTCATTCCACAAGGACTAACTTCATGCAACAAACTTGGTCTAACATACCTAATTTTGGCTTAATTAAACGAAAACTCGGTAACTGGAAGCGACTGGGCCGTTGGTTTTGCCTGATCCTCTTCCCCTTCCCCTCCCCTTCCTCCCTCTTTCACTTCCTCCCAGCTCCTACTGCTCCTTTAGTCCACTTCCTCCTACCTCGTTTACTCCTTTCCCTCCCTCCTTCCGTCCTTCTTTTCTGTCTCATCTTCGTCTCTCTCCTGTGCTCGACAATCTCTGTGCACATGGAAAAAAGAAGCTTGAGTACCATGACGCGTTTCCACGTTCATTCTGCTTACTATTTGGTGATTTTAAACAGCATCAGAAGCTTGTGTTGGGAATTAAAATAGCGAAGACTGTGGCCATTAATCTTCTGACCTCCACAGACCATTCCTAATGTCAATAGAATGGTCTAATCGTACACAAATCTCAAGGTGAAAATGTGTCCCAGTACTGAAAGGGGTTAAAATCGCTTCTGTGTTGTTGGTTTAGCCGCGGGTTTCACTGTCTGCTTTTTGTCAAGAGCAACACTGCAAGCCACACTCTCCCCTGCAAGCTTACGGGCCGCTATAAACTCCTTCCATTGCCTCTCTGCTTCCTGGAGGCTAAACGAGACGAGCAAACAACACGGTGAGCTTTGCCAGGGAAGTCACATCGCTTTACTCACTAGAAGCTAAACGTTTATCGACATGGAATATGGTCATGCTTCTCAACAGTACTGGAGTTGCCTATCCGACTGTTTTTCACCTTCCCATGACTAGAACGGAATGAGTATGAAGGCACGGGATAAAATTTAGCCAGGCAGAATGAAACACATCTTTTAAATTCTTCTGGATAGCGGTCAATAGATGAGGTCTTTTGTACACATTAAACATGATATAAAATGCATTCTAAGTCTCATTTTGTAGCACCCATTTCTCTCTCTCTCTCTCTCTCTCTCTCTCTCTCTCTCTCTCTCTCTCTCTCTCTCTCTCTCTCTCTCTCTCCCTTCTCCCACCCTAACCTCCGCCATCCCTCCATTCACCAGGTTAAATAAATGAAAAGAATAATCACAGTGTCCCTCCCCCCGCCGCTAATATTTGGTTATTGAATCCTCCATTAAGCGGGAATTAGTGTATGCTAAACGTTCATATGATACTGTTGGGCTCGGGTAAGTGATAAGGGATAGAGGCAGCGTGTGGAACTCAAACCCTCGTCCCACTCTGAAGCCTTTAATTATAATCCTAATCTGATGCAGTAGTAGACCATTGACCTAATGAAGCCTTACTAAATACCTGATTGCCGTGGTGCCATGTGTGAAAAGTGAAGTTCATCATTCAAGTCTGTGTTCAAAGTGTTTTTTTTTTTTTTTTTTTTTTGCTTCCAGATCCTTAAAGACTAATTAGAAAGCACAATGTTAAGTAAAATACACAAATTCAAGCTTCGAATGTATCTTATCATATTCTTACTCAGTTCATTAGAAAGACAAGAAAAATGGGAAAGGTGCTAATGTCTCTGCCTGGATTGTAAGTACTGTGTTTCCTTGCGTTTCGACAAAAGATAATACAATAGATGTTCTCAAATAAGCTGTGTATAAACTCCTATGGTAGATCACCTGCTGGTCGTTCGTTGAGAGAGAGAGAGAGAGAGAGAGAGAGAGAGAGAGAGTGAGAGTGAGTGTGTGTGTGTGTGTGTGTGTGTGTGTGTGTGTGTGTGTGTGTGTGTGTGTGTGTGTGTGTGTGCTGGTAAAACCTTCGTTCTACAGTGGACACCTGGACGCTGATGATGAACTTTTAGCCGAGCAGTGCACACATTCAGCGAGGCCGCCACGCTCGCTGCCAGGCATGCGACAACAAGGGCGGCGCGACGGCCATCCCCAAAACAAATATCACTTCATAACCTTCAACATCATGGCGCCATTTCCGTGTCTTTTCGGCTTCAAAAGGAATGCAACATTGTTTCTCCCCGCTTCGTCTCTTTCTCTTCCCTCTGTTATTTTCTTATGTTTCTCCTCTTTTTCCACCTCCGTTCCACATTCCGTTCCACATCATGCATGTAATTTTTCGCTTCCCTCCACGACGGCAAAGCTTTCTGTCTTCCACGCTCCTGCTCCGTTCTCTCCAACGCTGTACAAGAGCGGCGTGGTTTCCCTATATATGTACGTACCTAATTTTTTGTGCCTACAGGTAGGAATAATAGTAGAGGGAAAAGAGGATATATTACTGGTGAGATTGACAAATATACCGGTAAGAGTATGGCCAATTTAATCCCTTCAGTACCATGACGCTTTTCCATATTCATTCTACTTATTATCTATTGACTTTATAAAGCTTCAGAAACTTATGTGGGGCATTGAAATAGTGAGAATGTGGCCATTGATCTTCTGACCTCCATAGAGCCTTCCTAATGTAAATAAAATGGTTTAATCGCACACAAATCTCAAGGTAAAAATGTGTCCTAGTATTGAAAGGGTTACGATTGTTGGGATTGTGGTGATGATGACGAGGAGGTGTTTGTGTTGGTTGTGGTTGCGGTAGTGATGATGATGTAGTGGTACGTGTAGTGTTTGATTGAGTTGTGGTGGTGATATCGGTGGTGATTGGTGGAATGGTGATGGTGAGATAATAATGATGTTTGTGGGGTGTTATAGCAGCAGAAAATAACAAAACATACATCTCTGTCCCGAAGTGTAAAGTATTTAACGCAGCCTGGAAATGATTAGGCGAAAAGCTTTTACTCGTTACTCTATCATGTTTAGGAGCTGTGCGAGGAGTGTTCTCTTCACATGAGGGGGAGTACTTCACACAAGGGCGGGTAATGGTCCTGAATGAGCCGTCACGTGGGACCGCTGAAACACTGACAGACACGACACCAGAACCTCACACCACGGGATGAGGTTGGGGGTGTGAAAATCCTAGTTCTAATTTAACCTTTCAATACTGGAACTCATTTTTACCTTGAATTTGTGTACGATTAGACCGTTTTACTGACATTATGAAGGATCTATGGAGGCCAGAAGATTAGTGGCCACAGTCTTCACTATTTCAATACCCCAATAAGTTTCTGAAGCTGTATAAAATATATAGTAAGCAAAATTAATATGGAAACGCGTCATGGTACTCAAGGGGTTAAATTACTGGAAAGGATGACAAAGCATGATTACTTAACTATACCTAAACAATATTTATTTTCTTATTCACTCATTTATTTGTATGATGTTTACCTCTTCAATACTGAGACACATTTTTATCGTAATTTTTGGGTATGATTCGACGATTTTATCTGCATTATGAACTGTTTATGGAGATCAAAAGATTAATGGCCAGAATTCTACGCTAATCTAATCCCCACATAAGTTTCTGAAGGTGTATAAAAATGTCAGATAGTAAGCAGAATAAATAGGAAAATAGTGTCATGGTACTGAAGTGGTTAAAGTTTTGCTACATATTTTTCCTTCCCTTTTAAAGAAATCATCCTATTTTTTTGTACAAGTAGTGTCGTTCTCATCTTTTCCAGTCCACAGCCTACATTGTGGTGGAAGCAGGAAGGAATGGCAGGCGACTTCCGCTTCCTGAAACACCATCACGCTTGTAAAATATAACTTCAAATCAAATCTTCAATAAAATGTAATCCCGTTGTAAGATATTTATGTAATTTATGTTAATATTTTCATCTCTCCTCCTCTGCATACTAAAGGTGTTCGATTCTGTATCCTGGAGTGTTTCTCTGACTGGTTCTCGTTCAGGTTCGTGTCTTAATGGTAGGGTAGGTTCCATCACTACTGCCACCACCACCACCACCACCACCACCAGCACTACATTACATTTACCATGCCTGCTAATGTGACGATAGTTTGCGTGACTCACTCTGCCACACACACACACACACACACACACACACACACACACACCACTGTTTCTTGGTCACGAGACATTTTATTACAACACTAATTCTGATTCACACATTGCATTTTTGTCAAGTCTTTTTCTTCTCTTTTTGTTACACTGACATGTTCATTTCTTCTCGCCTCTGACATTTCCTTTCACTAAAAATTTCCTGCCAGGTATTCATTTTTTTTTTTTTTTTTTTGTCCCTTTACGAGTTCTCTTCTTACTTCATTTTCCTTTGTAATTCTCCTCCAGTGAATATGAACAAAACTAATTTTTCGTACAATATTTAAGAATCTTGTCTCATCTTCATTAACAAAACCAGCACAGCTTCTTGAATTAATAACAGCAATTTTCATCACAATGTTAAATCCTCTTATTTCAAGGCCTCTCTCTCTCTCTCTCTCTCTCTCTCTCTCTCTCTCTCTCTCTCTCTCTCTCTCTCTCTCTCTAGCCCCTTGTCGGCACTTTCCAGCACACCAAATGTTGAGTATAAAACGTTTTAGTGGTGACCGCCTCGCTTACTGCCGCTCACCAACACCTTCGTAAAATGCGCCGTTGTTTCACTGACATAAAAAGCAAATACTTGTGTCCTTTTTGTGTTATTTTGGGTTACTTTCAACTTCTTACTCTTTTTCTTTGTTATCATTCCATCATCTAATCATTTCCCTCAAAGTCTCTCTCTCTCTCTCTCTCTCTCTCTCTCTCTCTCTCTCTCTCTCTCTCTCTCTCTCTCTCTCTGCACCTGATTATGATTCCGGAACGACTCACAATTTGATTCTCCTTCTTTCCTTCAGATTATTTCCTCGAAGCCGATTGCAATTTTGATCTTATTGTTTTCCTATACAATGATCGTAAATCCGTCACGAGCGGTCTTACACCAACGCAGTGGGGAGAGAGAGAGAGAGAGAGAGAGAGAGAGAGAGAGAGAGAGAGAGAGAGAGAGAGAGAGAGAGAGAGAGAGAGAGAGAGACCTTATTGTGGCCTAAACCTTCTATCTCCCGTACTACAACTCCCAACACGGCGCAGGGATGAAGGATACTGTTCTAGGATAACGATTTTCTTAGGATATTTCAAAGCACTGGGAAACTACACCTTGCTCTGCTTTCTTCCCCCATCTATTTACTTCTCTCCCTTCTCCTCCTCTTTCTCCTCTCTTAACCCCCCATTTCCTCTCCTCCTCCCCCATCCTTCTATTCTTCCACTTCCCCATCTTCCAAAATCTTTCCTCCGTACGTATCAAACAAGCGCTTTTCTCCCTTACCGCCCGCCACCGACCGCCAGTCAAAGGCATCGGCCACAAAACGATCACCAATCACGAGTGGCGGGAAGGAGAGTGGGAGGAGGTCGTCCGTCATGTTAATCCGAACAGACTGCAGTGCCCCCTTCTCCACTCTCCCTCCTCTCCTCCCTGCAGCAACAATAGGCTCGCGGCGGGGGAAGCTGATGTAAGTAATCTCCTGAGAGCGAGAGCGAGAGAGAGAGAGAGAGAGAGAGAGAGAGAGAGAGAGAGAGAGAGAGAGAGAGAGAGTTAGGAAAAAGATCAGCGAGCCATAATGTTTGCTAGTCTCTGCGATTAGTGGGATGCAAGAGTCACCTGAGACCAATTCAGGAGAAGGAAATGGAAATGGTGGCAGGGGTCGGATCGTCTCTAAGCTGAGCCTCCATCTCTTCCTTCCTTCCTTCCTTTCTGTCCCGCCGGAAAGCAAGTGGCGCCACACGGACCCTTCACTTTCCTCTCTCAGAACCAGACTGTGCAGTGAATAGTCAGAAGCTTCCTGTGTGGCGATTTACCTCAAGCTGACGAGGTGCCGCGCCACCCTCACCGTACTGCTGGTGCTGGGGTCGCCGCGCCATCTCTACAAGTAGGTTTCCTGACGTGCTATTCCTTGGTCTGGACACACTGGGATTACCACTGTCTTCGCCTCATCTGGTGGCCCTCTAGAACTTTCAGACTGGGATGATAGTGTCCAAATAAGAATGCTGTGCGCTTCCAGTGATCCTTTTGAATACTCTTCTCACTCACTCAGTTAGTCACACAGTCTATATGAGGAGAAATGGTGAAAAAACAACCAACGAAGCTCGCCTTCAATTGCTCCAGGTCTGAGTGGCCCCGCACTGAGACCTGACTCCCCACACCCCACCACCCAGCCACCACTTCCCGCCGCTGGTCACCAATCACCCGGCCAATCCCCTACAGAGTCCAAGAAGCAAATCAGCACCACAAACATGACTCCATCACTGGCTGGGCGGCGAGCAGGGGCGGGGTGGGAAAGGAACCAGATTGTATGACCCTCAGGCGAGAGAGAGAGAGAGAGAGAGAGAGAGAGAGAGAGAGAGAGAGAGAGAGAGAGAGAGAGAGAGAGAGAGAGAGAAAGCAAAGTTGATTATTCATTCCAACACACTAAGTCGAGACATAATGAAACACTAACACTCAAATCCACTTAATTGCAACAAAGACACACAATAATAACTTCACCAGCTTTTATATTCACTCTAATTTTTCTCGGGGAAACCGCGCGCTTAATGTATTTTTAAGGACAGGGAAAGATAAAATTAACTGGCATGGATAGCGTTGATAATAGCAGCAATTAGGGTGATATATTATGTATTGCAGTGAGGTGCGAAAACAAATTGTGGTGATACTTTACACAAAATACAAAATCATGAATAAAACTGTACATTATTTTTTTTTTTATGTAAGTGGGACAACCGGCTAAGGGCAGCAAAAAATGTGATAAAAAAAAAAGGTCCACTGAGGTGCCAGTCCCTTAAAAATGAAAAAAGAAAGGGGACTCATGCCTGATATAGAAGTCATCGTATTTTTTTTTTTTTTTTCCTTAAGGAGTGTACCTCTCATGAGTTCATCAAGCGAATTCAACACAGCATCCGATACTTAAATGAGGGATGGAGTCAAAAGTTATCCGTCTATCTTCTTTTCCTTTGAATGACTATTCAAATCCTAACCCTTCTATCCAGTGTTCCGTCGCTTGCTGCTTTTCCTCGTCATTTTCTTCCTTTTCAGTTTCTGCAATAGCTAAAAAAGTAAGTCTTGATACATAACTTTATACTTACGCTCATCCTATTCCTGTCCGTCTTACTAATGCGAGAGTTGCCCACGCAGTATCTCTTTCATTTCTTACGCCAGCAAACTTTGGAACCCTCTGCCATTTTTTGTTTTCTTATTTTTATGCATCCTTGCAATTTGGAGTCTTTTAAGAGAGACGCATCAAGACACTTTCCAAACTCAATGAAAGGCCTTCCTGTTTGAACACTTTCCCCTGCACACCTTTTAGAACTGAAGGAAATCTGAAGGAGGGACAGACAGACAGACAGAAACATTACCATCATCCTCATCATCATCCTCATCATCATCATCATTATCCACTTCCCAAACTCAATAAAAGGCCTTCCTGTCTGAACATTTTCTCCTGCACACCTTTTAGAACTGGCGGTGTGAGGAAATCTGAAGACAGGAATAGACAGACAGACAGAAGACTAGAAAAAACATCATCATCATCATCATTATCACCACCACCACCATCATCATCATCATCATCATCAAGAACAGCTTCATAGGTTCAATGTCCATCTTTTACGAGTGGATAGGCAACGTGACTCATGCTATTGACTCAACTAGAAGGAACAATGTGTGTGTGTGTGTGTATGGGGGAGAGAGAGAGAGAGAGAGAGAGAGAGAGAGAGAGAGAGAGAGAGAGAATGCCGTAACAGTATTTTAAAACCACAAACTTTACTCTTCCTTCCCCTACCCCCCCTTACCTTCTTATCCCTGCCTCCTATTCTCTCTCTCTCTCTCTCTCTCTCTCTCTCTCTCTCTCTCTCTCTCTCTCTCCCCCTGGCCTAGCTCCCGCCGCAGGGTAGGTCGGGATGGCATTACCAATAATCTGGTATGGATCGGCGGAGAGCGAGGCGGAGCAATACTCGATACCCGTAGCTCAGGGGCGGCTAGACCAAAACTCCTAACTCCTACACGTGGAAGAAGAGGAGGAGGAGGAGGAGGAGGAGGAGGAGGAGGAGGAGGAGGAGGAGGAGGAGGAGGAGGAGGAGGAGAAGAGACGAAGTTGAATGCAGAAGAGTACGACGATTAGAAAACGGGAACGAGGCGGAAGAGGAAGTGAAGGAAGAAGGGGAGGAAGCACAGAAGGCGAAAGAGGAAGTGCAACAAAGAGGGAGAAATCACAAGAGGAGGAGGAGGAGGAGGAGGAGGAGGAGGAGGAGGAGGAGGAGGAGGAGGACAAACAATACGAGGCCATTAGTGAGTCCCGCGATATCGCAGCTAATGTTTCGATAATCTCTGCCCCGCCATTGGCTGCTCCCGCCCGTAACACCGCGACCCCACCAATCAAGTCACAAGTAAACAGCCAAACAGACAAACAAACAAGGGCGGTGCAAACAAGAGGAGAGAGGGCGCGTGGAGAGGCTTCACGGCACACCATCAAAGAAAAATTCCCTGAGATAAAAACTACCAATGATATTCGAGACCAAGGAAAAGGAATGTGAATATCTCTTTACACTGTGCAGGGGGAAGATCAAAAACCCATCAGCCTCACTACGACAAATACAACGCGAGACACAAATGCATATATAGTGAAAAAGAGGAAGAAAGAATATGAACCCCTTCAGTACCATGACGCGTTTTGATATTCATTCTGCTTGCCATTTGGTGATTTATACACTTTCAGAAACTTATGTGGGGATTAAAATAGCGAAGACCCTGAGGCATCATTCTTCTGATCTCCATAGAACCTTCCTAACGTCAATGAAATGGCCTAATCGTACTCAAAACTCAAGGTAAAAATGCGTTCCAGTACTGAAGGGGTTAATAAGCAGTGGCACAGGAGAAACTATCATCCACTGACATGAAAATAAAAAAGGAAACAGTGCAAAACGAAGAGGAAAAAAAATCACATGAGGCAAAAGAAAAGAAAGATCGAAAGACATCATTGGTCTTGGCGCAGAAGCTATCGTCCACGAAGAACATAATGAAAAAAAAAAAAATGACTGCAAAACGAAAATAGATAAAAAAAAAATCTAACCTAACAGAAGCAGAAAAAAAGATACAATTTCTCGTGTACTAATAGGTAATGGCACCGAAGAAACTATCAACCACTGACATGACAAAAAAAAAAAAAAAGTGCAAAACGAAAATAGGAAAAAATATAATCACCTGAGGCAAAAAAAAAAAAAAAAAAACAAGATCTAAAGATATAATTTCTCGTGTATTAATAAGTAGTGGCGCAGGAGACTCTCTCATCCGCTGAAAACATGATAAAAATAAAAATAAAATAAAAAGGAAACTGTGCAAAACGAAAATAGATAAAAAAAAAATTGTCTAACCTAACAAGAGCAAAAAAAAAGTTAAATAGGTATAATTTCACGTGTAGCGATATCATTTCATGGCTTCATTTCTCCTTCCCCCTCTGGCTTTCCTTTCTATGCCTATTTTAACACAATTTTACCATTCAATACTTGGGACTCCTTTTTTGCCAAGATTTGTGTACGATTAGACCAATTTTTAGACATTAGGAAGTGTCTATGGAGGTCAGTAGGTCTTCACTATTCTAATCCCCACACAAGGTTCTGAAGCTGTGTAAGATCACCAAATAGTAAGCAGAATGAATAGGAAAACGCGACATGGTACTCAAGCTCTGCCTTTCTTCACGCGTCACGATAAACGATTCATTATCAATTTTGTATTTCATTCCATCCTTTCTCACTCTTCTCCAACGCCTGCTTTTATCTCTTACAATTCACTCTGTACTGTCTCTTTATGTTCTCTCAACCCTTTCAGTACTATAAAGCATTTTTTACCAAGAATTTTGAGTATAATTAGACGATTTTATTAACATTAGGAAGGTCTATGGAGCTCAGAAGATTAATGGCCACAGATTTCACTATTCTAATCCCAACACGAGTTTCTGAAGCTGTATAAAATCACCACATAGTAACCAGAATGAACGCGTCATGGTACTGAAGGGGTGAATAGCATAGAATAGTTACATGAACAGCCACATAAGGACCAAGATATCATATAGACTTCCTTTATATTCCTTTTCGTCCCTACTTGTTCCTTTCCTTGGTCGACCAGCATTCACTCACCCACCCCAGGAAGAATTCTCCACTTGGTGTGTATTAAAGGCAGAAAGAAAAAAGAAATGAAAGACGAAAATGATGATGATGATGATGACGCTCTCAAGAGGTCACGTGATCGCAGCTGCAGTTAATGGGAGACGCGTATGGAGCGTTTTATGTCACTCGATAAGACAGTGAGGGGGAATTTGAGCCCTCGTCACGGCGGCAGCGAGGCAAAGGACCATATTCTGAAACACTCAACGGCTTTTTTATAAGGGAAGATATATATAAAAGGATTCAGGGCGGTAAGGTCCTGCAAGAGAATCCCACACTCGCTAAGCCTCCATGCACACACCCAGCAGAGGATCACTTGCCAAAACACAGCTTCCACTCTCCAAAGCACAGCACACGCGGGTAGTTTTCTCCTCACAACTTCAGTATCCCCCGCGCCACGCCATTTTGAGGGCTGGAAGAGTATCGAGTAGTGCTTCAAAGTATTTAATAGAGTTTAATCGCATTTAATGGGGTTTTACTGTATTTGATAGGCGACTCCACTGGGAACTCTCGTAATGTGTTGGGGAGTACTATTTCCTACTAGTACTTCTATTATTACTACTACTACTACTACTACTACTACTACTACTACTATTACTACTACTACTACTACTACCACCACCACCACCACTACTACTACTACTACTTCTACTACTACTACTTTACCAGCACCACCACCACTACTACTACTACTATTACTACTACTACTACTACAGTTACTCAGTCCTATTTATTGCTTCTATTGATTTACTACACATCTGCTGACCACGAACCATTCCTTTCCATCACCCATCATTCGTGACTACCGCCATCCATCAACCCCTCTCCACTCATCATCCGCCTTCGCCTATCATCCATAACACACACACACACACACACACACACACACACACACACACACACAGGTAGAGAAAAACAAGATCCAAGGCGCTAAAACTGGATCCTCTTCATGAGACTCCAATAAGAGAGAGTGAAGGTGTATCAGATCGTCTCTAGATTAATACTTTTGCCCTTGTCTCTCTCTCTCTCTCTCTCTCTCTCTCTCTCTCTCTCTCTCTCTCTCTCTCTCTCTCTCTGGAACATCAACCCTCTTTCATTCATTTGCTTTTTAATTCTGAAGGTAAATTAATATAAATGGAAATAGATATTCAACACTTGGTCTTCCCTCCATTGTTCCCCTGTTTAAGAAATGCCACCGTGTTTTATTTGGGTGTTGTAATGTTAATTCTTTCATTAATTTGCTTTTTTAATACGCCAGTGATATTAATTGGAACTGAGGTGTGTATATTGGCGTTTTGTCTCGCCATATATCACAGTTGGGCTTCACGGTACAGTTTCAAAGGCAAGATTTTAGTTCGGCATTTAATAGGTAGTTAGTTTTATGCCTCGTCTCTACTCTCTCCCCTTACCATATTGAGGGATGGAATATTATTGTTATGACTTTATGCTGCTGGTACTAGTATTTTTACAGCGACGCTACTATCAATACAGTCATTACCACAATAACTATATTTACATCAGCAAAAGCAACTACTACTACTACTACTATTACTAACTACTACTACTACTATCATTACTACTACTACTATGCTACTACCAACACCACCATTATCATAACTAGAATTACAACAGCAAATGCAACTACTACTACTACTGATACTACTACTACTACTACTACTACTACTACTACTACTATTACGACTATTATCATTATTACTACTACTACTACTGTAACTACTACTAACTATCACTACTACTACTACCAATCATTACTACTATAACTATTACAAACTACTAATAACTATTACTACTACTACTACTACTACTACTACTACTACTACTACTACTACTATTTCTACTCCTACCACTAATTACTAGTACTACTAATACTACTGCTATCTCCTCCACTTTCGTAATTTCTTGCACGACCCACGGAGATAACAAGTCAACTATAATCAATTAATTACACCTCTCTACTCTTAATCAGTGTCTAGCTTCTATTGGAACTCCGGCCGGTGAGACAGTGATATGTAACAGAGTCAATGAACCAGTACCACTCACTTCTACTCAATCTTAGCGCTTCTCAACAGCTAAGTAACCGAGCTCTTCTATTATCTGTCTTTCTCTCTGCCTATATGTTTACCCTGCAACGTTAGCAAGTCCCACACCTTGAGACTAAGGGCAACAGAGACAGAGTGTAGACGAATCTAACATCTG
>NC_059268.1:16866683-16894183 GCF_017591435.1 Portunus trituberculatus | reverse complement strand
CAGACAGACACAGACAGACTGACAGACATATAATAAGACTCCACCATTGCCACCGACTTGATGAGACAGACAAAAGCTAAACAGACAGAAACAGACAGACAGAAACACGCAACAGGTTAAAGAAGATACTAAAAAATAATAGAAAAAAAATAGAAAGAATAAAACGTTTACCACACCAGCAGTAAAAATAAACGTAAAAAAAATATAGAAACGAAAAAGAAAAAGTAACAAGCCGAAAATACAAGGAAGGTAAAATTCGAGAGCTTTGGTACACAAGAGTAAGAGAGAACAAAAATTAGATGTTACTCCTACATTCTCCTTGCTACTGTAACTCTCGCTGCCCTGGTCCCTTGGTGAGGCGCTGCTACTCAGGGCGAGAGGCAGCCGTCACCCCACAAAGGGACGAGGCCTGATGAGGTGAAAGGAAGAAAAGGGAGGAAGAAAGGAGTACACACACACACACACACACACACACACACACACACACACACACACAGATACAGAGAGAGAGAGAGAGAGAGAGTAGTCTTAACAGTAATTCCATAGCAAAAGGGAATGTTTTATGTAGTAATCTAGTTGACAGATAATTTCTCTCTCTCTCTCTCTCTCTCTCTCTCTCTCTAAGCCATGTATTCCCAACTGAGACACGCACCCCTCGTCATCAGAAGTACAACGTAACTCTATTATAATCATTTCTACCCACACAAATTCCCGCAGCCACTCAACACAATGGTGAAAAAAGAAATTATGTTGAAAAAAAAATATATAAAGAAGCACTTGTCTAGCTTTTTATATACTTGACTTGCCATTTCTCACTTCAGTATATTACAAGTAACATAAACATCACCGTTCGCTCCAAATGATGTAAATAAAACTGGTTACGCTGGAAAAAAAATAAAAAATAAGAGAAAATGTTCATTGTTCTCATTAACTTTTTTCTGTTCTTCCTCATTAAGTGCATGAAAATATCCCACTTTTCCTCCTGCCAGTGAAATCAAAGAACTTCTGGAATGAGAAACACAAACATGATCTTCCTGCAATGTTATGCTAGTAAATGCAACCACGTATTGATGCTTGTTTGTACGTACTGTAAGGACTGCTACTGCTGCTGTTGTGCTTTGGTGATGAGATACGTAGCCAAAGAAACTCGACAACACACACACACACACACACACACACACACACACTGAATATTATGATGTATACGTGTAATTGTCCCTATCATTGTTAACACTCTTATTATTATTATTATAGTAGTAGTAGTAGTAGTAGTAGTAGTAGTAGTAGTAGTAGTATCACCATTACTCTTCTTTCTACTACTACCATTACTACTACTACTACTGCTATAACTACTTTCTTCTTTATTTTTCTTACTTCTCCCTCCTCCTCCTCCTCCTCCTCCTCCTCCTCCTCCTCCTCCTCCTCCTCCTCCTCCTCCTCCTCCTCCTCCTCCTCCTTTTCTAAACGACAAACCTTCCCTAACGAGCAGGGGTCCGTCAGGAAGAGGAGGAAAGAGGACAATCGACCAGTCTTATATTTTCCCTCCCCGGTTTTGTATAATTGTTTCCACCCTTTATAATCTTCATCTTTCTCATCCTCTTTCTTCCTTTCCTTTCTCTTATTCCTCCTCCTCCTCCTCCTCCTCCTCCTCCTCCTCCTCCTCCTTCCTCCTTTCAGAACAGTAATTTAAACTCTCCAGCCACCCTTCTCTCAATAATTCAAAGCATAAACAACACAAAACACGTAGCCAGAAAAAAGTATGAATTAATTGCATGCATTAATCAGGTAGTGGAGGTACAAGAGTGTTTATCCTGTGCACATTTCCTTCTATACCATATTTGCTTCGCTTTGTAGCTTCACCTTTGTCTCTTTGGCTCACAGGGGCGTAGAAACTCAAATGTGTCGTTGAATGCCCGTAGACTTACACAGTTTTCCCACACACACACACACACACACACACACACACACACACACACACACACACATACATATAACTCACGGAAGTCAGTGTAGCGTAATCTTCCCGCTCACCTGAGGGAAAAAGAAACAGTTAATTAGCATGATGCAACGTAAATAATACACAAGTCCACACGGATGCAATAATTATACGTAACATACAGCGAATGTGCGTGTTTGCTTGTCTGTCTATCTGTCCGTCCGTCTGTCCGTCTATTAATGTCCGCCTCGTAACAGGATAAGTCAGTCTGCTTGTCTTTGTTTGATGTCCCTGATTCACAAAAGACAATGAGTGTGTGTGGATTTTGTCTGATAAATGTAAAATCTCCTTTAATTCTTGCATTGCTTTTGTTGTCTATTGGTAACACAGAGAGCACAGAGAGACGGAAACACAGAAAGACAAGACTAATTAACGTATCTTAGTATAAAGTGCCTAAAGGATTGTATAGAAATAATGGGAATAGAAGGTTTAGCTGAATAGTCGATGTAATTCCCCACAAGACGAAACGTGAACTAGAGGAGTTTCATTATCGATATTTTTTTTTTTAGAAAGAGTTCAGTGGTGTGGTCAATACGCGGCGAAGGAGTTCCCAGGCAGCAAGGCATTAAACTCCGGTCATCCCTTAGCCCTCCCCGCCCCTCGTCAGGTTATTTCCTTGGAAGTGATGGCTAATTCAACTTCTATAATTCTTCTCACGGTACAGAGTAAATATCTCGAAGGAAATTACGAACGCTGAATTACTTGGCCATTACTTTCATGAAAATATGCACATCGGGGAAAATCTCTTGACTATTTATACCAAAATGAACAAAAATCTTGATCCTTTCAGCACTATGCCGCGTTTTCATATTCATTCTGGTTACTATTTGGCGATTTCAAACAGCTTCAGAAACTTGTGTGGTGTTTAAAACAGTGATGACTCTGGTCGTTAATCTTTTACCATCCACAGACCCTTCCTAATGCAAATAAAAAACGTTTAATCATATACAAAAATCAAGGTAAAAATGTGTCTCAGTATTGAAGGGGTGAAAACCACATACGCTCTTTCACTAAGAACATTTCCAGAGAGCTAAGAGATTATCAGTCCTATTTTGAGTGTTTTTCTTATCAATGAAGCAGAATCGTCAAAATCACAAGCAAAAAGGAAACAGAATTCATCCCTATAATTTCCAATAGAGCATGTAAGAGACAAGACAGAATGTTTAGAAGTCCCAGTCAAATTCTATCTCTCGTAACACCAACAAGGAATCATCGGCTGGGGAAGACAGTGAAATGAATAACAAAACAGAGACATCCCAGCATTTCTGAGGATGAAGTGAGTGGAGTGTCTCGACGAACAGCTCGCCTCTTGCCTCTCTGAAGGGTTTGTCGTTTATTCATACCATTGCCTCACGCTTTTATGAATGAGCCGGTGGAAGGAGAGAGAAGAGAAGCGTTATCACCACAACAATCCATCTAGTGAGGAGAGATGATGACGATGACGATGACGATGATGATGACGATGATGGTGGTGATGATCATTATGATGATGTTAATGATAATAATAGTGGCATCAGAAAAGTGTAAGATGTAAAATAGAGAGAGAGAGAGAGAGAGAGAGAGAGAGAGAGAGAGAGAGAGAGAGAGAGAGAGAGAGAGAGAGCGCCAGGCTGTCCACAAGTAATTGGGCTCTTCAAGATAAGAGTGAAGAGGGATTAAGGCGGCGAGGGAAGAGAAGTAAGAGGAGGAGGAGGAGGAGGAGGAGGAGGAGGAGGAGGAGGAGGAGGAGGAGGGAGGTCAGTGTATGGGACGGAAGGCGAGAATGGAGTGGGAAATAGGCCTCGACTTTGATTAATATTCTGGAGGGGGAAAATAAAAACCGCAGGTGATGAATGAAAAGGAGGAAGGAAAGGAGGAGGAGAGAGGGATGGAGAGGGAGGGAAAGTGGACGTTCCTTAGATAATATATATTTAAAGAAGGAAGAAGAGGAGGAGGGAGGAAGATAAGAGGGAAAAAAATAAGCGAACGATGGAGAAAACGGAAATAAAAGAAAAGACCTGAAGAAAAGTGACAAAAGAAGGAAGATAGGAAAGTGAAATACGACGAAGGGGAAACAAGAGAAAAGAGGAGGAAAGGAAAAAGAAAAGGAGGAAAAGGAGAAGGGGAAGTCGTATCATGGAAATCACATCGTCCGAAAAAGGGGAAAAAAAAAAAAGAAATTTACCCATAAATAAATTACTTAATTAATTAACGTGATTAATATTCCACCCGGAGGAAAAAAATGAGGGGGAAGAACGGAGGAAAAATGCTGAAAAAGAAAGGGAGAGAAGCCAACCACCAGGCAGCTTATATCGTGGGGAGCAGACACACACACACACACACACACACACACACACACACACAATGAGCTATATGTTTCAAGCTATTCTTTACCTATGTGTGTGTGTGTGTGTGTGTGTGTGTGTGTGTGTGTGTGTGTGTGTGTGTGTGTGTGTGTAAAGACGCGAATTTCCACGTTCAATACACAATTTTTCTTCCGCTGTTCCTGGGCAAGCAAGTGACAGATGTTCTTCAATCTCGACTCGTGAAAAGGGAAGCCGTTTGTAACCAAGAATAGGAAATAAAAAATCTGAGACCAAGAAATGAAAGAAGTGTGTGTGTGTGTGTGTGTGTGTGTGTGTGTGTGTGTGTGTGTGTGTGTGTGTGTGTGTGTGTGTGTGTGTGTGTGTGTGTGTGTGTGTGTGTCATTCAAAACTGTAAACATTATCGGATATAAAAGTAAACATGACACTGAACACGTAAAGAGATATTTTGACTGCATGGTATTGGAGTAATCTCATCAGCGTTCCCTCACTCGCCTCAGCCTCGCTTGGAATATCAAAAGCAGTAATGGTTCTCCTCCTACAGGAAAGACAATGTAGTACTCAACGAAACACGGCGAAGTAGGACTCTATCGCTTTGCTCTCTTTTAATTATCTTCCACGGCCACAGAGATCATTGTCCGTGTTGTCAAGATCATTTTTCTCATTAATATATAAACAGTAGTACTCAATTAAACACGGTGAAATAGGACTCTATAATCCGTTTTGAGAATCGCTTTGCTCTCTTTCAATTATCTTCCACGATCACTGAGATAATTGGCCAGATTTTCAAGAGTATTTTTCTCATTAACCTCTTCCGTACTGGGATATATTTTTACCTTGAGATTTGTGTACGATTAGACCATTTTCTTAACATTAGGAACGGTCTATGGAGGTCAGAAGATTTATGGCACAGTCTTCACTATTTCAGTCCCTCACATGAGTTTCTGAAGCTCTATAAAATTACCAAAATAGTAAGCAGAACGAAAATGGAAAAGCATCATGGTACTAAAGGGATTAATAAATAGAAATGTTGGCAATTTTTTGTATCTAAACCATTTAAAAATATATCGTGTCACTTCAACTAACCCTGTGAAATAGTAAGAATGCGGATTGTTATTTAAACCATGTAAAAAAAAAATCGTATCACTTCAACTACACCTGTGTAATAGTAAGAATGTGGAGGTGTGTTTTAAATATAATGTTAGTCGATAATCTGTCACTTCAATAGGAATCTACATAATATAATACGAGTCAATGCAGCGAAACAAGTGAAGTAAACGTTTTGTTGTATGTAAAAAGAATCGTGTCACTTCAATTACCCCTGTGAAAAAATAAGAAGGTGAAAGAGTGTTCTAAATATAGTTAATATTACACGATAACCTGTCATTTCAATAGTAATCTACATAATACGAGTCAATACAGCGAAATAATTGAAATAAAGATTTTGTTCTTGAGTCATGGCACTGATACCCACAACCACAGTGCACGCCATCATCTCCCATGCATCTGTCTGTTTGTATGACACGACCTCATGGATAAGTGAGGGTTCCATTCCGCCTCTTGGGCAGCGTGACGATTGATTCCTGAGGCTGATCATCGTGATATAAAAATACAAATTGTTGATGATGATGATGATGATGATGATGATGTTACCACTTCTTTGCCATCACCTTTCTCTTCTTCCTCTTCCTCCTCTTCCTCCTCCTCCTTTACATGTTCCTCCTGTCCACTTTCACAACCTCCAGTCATGCAAGACATCCAAGCGAGAGAGAGAGAGAGAGAGAGAGAGAGAGAGAGAGAGAGAGAGAGAGAGAGAGAGAGAGAGAGAGAGAGAGAGAGAGAGAGAGAGAGAGAGAGAGAGAGAGAGAGAGAGAGGAAAATAACATCGTCATTGAATTTTCATCTCATGTGATTTTATAAAGAAACAAGTTTTTTCATTATTTTTAGTTCCTTGGTACAATTCGATGCGACATATCGCGAGAGAGAGAGAGAGAGAGAGAGAGAGAGAGAGAGAGAGAGAGAGAGAGAGAGAGAGAGAGAGAGAGAGAGAGATTCTTTATAGGCAACGGTATTAGTCTTGAAGGAGTAAATTGGAAGGTTAGATTTAGTTTTCTCGTTGTCGTTGTTGTTGCTGCTGTTGTTGTTGTTGTTACTGTTGTCGTTATTATTGTTGTTGCAGGTAAGAGGAGCACACGAACCTTCTGTACTTGCTCCAAACACAATTAATGCACAAGTCTACACACATGTTCTTCTATTTCTTACCTTAACCCCTTCACTAAACCTTCCCGCGTCGTGTACTCTTTGTGAACACGCGGAAAGAAGCACAAGGGAACCACTACGGTATATCACATTTCAGAAGGCACACTCGAGGAAGCTAAATTTCAGGTGTGGTCTGAGGCGGCAAGTAAATTACAGGTAACACTGCTGGGCTGAGTAAATTCTGAGCACAAACTCCCCACACTGTCGCGTGCTTGGCCACATGACCGGCAGCTGCGGCACCGGCTGTGGGAGGGTTGGGGCACTGGGGACCTCGGGATCTGGGAGTGCTGTGGAGGGCTGGTGAGGGAGTAGGGTAAGACTGGAGGGCTGAGGGGATGGAATGGTGGGGTCTGTGAGGTTTCTTGCGTAACGAAACTCAACCTTCAGTGTAAAGCAGTGAGGAGGAACTAGTCAAGAAGGCCCGTGTGTTGAAGCACGTACACTCAGGTACAGGAGAGAGAGAGAGAGAGAGAGAGAGAGAGAGAGAGAGAGAGAGAGAGAGAGAGAGAGAGAGAGTCACCCGGATCTTCTGTGACGGAATCAAGTAGCGAGGGTGACACTGGTACAAGCACACTCCAATTTACAACAGAACCACGAGTCTTCCCTCCCACTGCCCCGGCCCTGCAGTCTGCCTCGCTGTGTCAGGCGTTGGGATGAAAGGTTCTCGAGGCGGCAGCTGCTTGAGAGTGTGAGTGAGACGTCCGTATTCAGAAATGGCTTTCCCTCTCACCACGACAATTTTCCAAGGCCATAGAGACAACTAGCCGAGTTTCCAAGACAGTTTCTCTTTTAGATAAACTAGAAATCTTGCCACTCTATCACCAGAACCATAAAAATACCCAAAAAACGAGTATCTTGAACTGAAACCTTTGGAAAGTAGTGATGGTGAGAGAGCAAAGCGTTTCAGAATATGGGCCAGAAAGTCGAGGTGGTGTTTCCTTATCCTCAATGCTGTTTTTTGTGCGTCCACCATTACACTCAAGTATATTAAAGCAACGTGGATTCCTCTCAGTTTAAAATGATGCCCAAATACCCTTTCGAAAAACGTGGCTATTGTTTTGCCTTCTTTTCCTATAGATATTTTCGAAGGATAACAGATAAAGTGATAAACTGATAGGAAATATTTTACATACGACAAAATTCAGGTGATATGAACATTGAGAACACTAATTTATGTTAGGACGATTAGATAAATAAAGACGAGAGATGAAAATAGGTAGAGAGATTTAATACAGGGAGTAGCACGTGTTTTCTTGCAGTTTCCTTCCCTTTCTTACGTTTCTTATTACCAATCCACACCTCAGAGGACACACGGATGATAGGAGTGACTTCTTGATTAGCTTAGCCTTCTCCTGCTATAGTAAGCACGGTGTTATTTAGCTGAGGAGAAACCCTAAGATTCTGCCGGCATTTCTAAAGACCACCAAGCTTACCACGCACCCGCCGCCAGATAAGCCGCGTGGTCCCTCCAAGCTGGTCTTCTATACGCTACGACGGGTCCCACTTCAAAAGGCAAGACAGGGAGACCAGAAGGAATAGACAGACGCGAGGGAAAAACTGACGGACTAAGGGAGGGTCTCTTTCCCTAGACGATATGCTTACTTGTTTGTGTGTAGCAGGAGGAGGAGGAGGAGGAGGAGGAGGAGGAGGAGGAGGAGGAGGAGCAACAGGAGGAGAAGAAGAAGAAGGGAGGAGCAGCAGGAGGAGCAGCAGGAGGAGGATGAGGAGGAGGAGGAACAGGAGGAGAAGAAGAAGAAGAAGGAGGAGGAGGAGGAGGAGGAGGAGGAGGAGGAGGAGGAGGAGGAGGAGCAGGAGGAGGAGAAGAAGAAGGAGCAGCAGAAGAAGAAGAAGAAGAAGAAGAAGAAGAAGAAGAAGGAGCAGCAGGAGAAGAAGAAGAAGAGAGCAGCAGGAGGAGCAGGAGAAGAAGAAGAAGGAGCAGGAGGAGCAGGAGGAGGAGGAGGATGTTGATGACTTCGGCGACGTTAAGAACAAGAAAAAACAATCTCTAGAAAGTGGAGGAGGAGGAGGAGGTGGAGGAGGAGGAGGAGGAGGAAAAGGAGGAGGAAGAGGAGAAGGAAGAGGAGAAAGAGGAGAAGGAAGAGGAGAAAGAGGAGAAGGAAGAGGATGTTGGTGACTATGACAACGTTAAAGATAAGAAAAAAAAACTACCATCACCACCACCACCACCACCACCACCACCACCCCTCCCCTTTACATAACCACTATCCTGAATCTCTTGCATCAGTGAACGTAAAGGAATGAAAAAAGAAAAAGAAAAAGGAGAACAAGGAAAATACGAAGCAAGGAAGAATGTACGAATGGAGAAAAAAAATACCCCAACACACACACACACACACACACACACACACACACACACACACACACACACATTTCGTGACGTCACTGTTTGTTTGCACGTCGCCTCCAATCAGCTGACCTGGCCCCTCCGTCCCTACCCTTCCCCCACCTCCATCCCTCCCTCTCCCGCCCTCCCTCCCGTGTTTATGAAAGGAGCTCTAAGGGTGAAGGAGGGCAATCACAATAGTGCAATCCGGACCTTACGTGCATGAACACTCCCAGGTTATGATGAGGCCATGAGAGAGAGAGAGAGAGAGAGAGAGAGAGAGAGAGAGAGAGAGAGAGAGAGAGAGAGAGAGAGAGAGAGAGAGAGAGAGAGACTCAGAAATCTCAGAACCACAGACTTACGTCCTCCTCCTCCTCCTCCTCCTCCTCCTCCTCCTCCTCCTCCTCCTCCTCCTCCTCCTCCTCCTCCTCCTGGCTCTTGGGTCAATATCTCGAGTGACCTCACTAACCCTAAACCTAGATAGCGTCTCTCTCTCTCTCTCTCTCTCTCTCTCTCTCTCTCTCTCTCTCTCTCTACGTGATATGAATTAATATAATCGTAGTTTCAGTGAGTGTGAATGTGCAAAGAGGAAGAGGAAGAGGAGAGTGATGATGGGATGGAGGAGGAGGGGGAGAGAGGAGAGAGAGAGAGGAGAGGGGCGTGGGAGTGCAGGTGTTGTTGGTTTGTTGGGTGTTGGCATCATGTAGTGGGAGGGAGAGGGGGACGTGGGAGAGAGGGAGAGGAAGGGAGAGACAGGGGGAAGGCTGGCACCCGCAACTTCCTCACTGCCCACTGCTGACTGCCAATATCTAGTGAAGTGACCGGAGGAGTTCTCTCTCTCTCTCTCTCTCTCTCTCTCTCTCTCTCTCTCTCTCTCTCTCTCTCTCTACTGCAAGTTATTTAATTGCTACTAAATCATCAATAGTAGTAGTAGTAGTAGTAGTAGTAGTAGTAGTAGTAGTAGTAGTAGTAGTAGTAGTGGGGTGGTAGAGCTGGTAGAGAATTGGTATTATCTAGACAAGTCATCATCTCTTCTTATCCTATCATTGTCCTTTTCCCTCCTCCTCCTCCTCCTCCTCCTCCTCCTCCTCCTCCTCCTCCTCCTCCTCCTCCTCCTCCTCCCCTTTTCTTCCTTCTCCAAGCCGTCTTCCTTCCTCCATGTCCTCACATCAGCAAACTTTGAAAGGATTAATAGAATAATTTCAGACTTCGCGTGTCTTGGACAATCTCGATCGGGGAGTTTGACTTTCCTTCTGAGAGAGAGAGAGAGAGAGAGAGAGAGAGAGAGAGAGAGAGAGAGAGAGAGAGAGAGAGAGAGAATCTAATACATTTCCTTTACAAAACTACCACATTTCTAATCGCCAACCTAATTACCGAAGATTACGTCACCACCACCACCACCACCACCACCGCCCCAATAACTCGCAGTCAAACCACTGGCCTCGGTGATCCCTAACCTATTCTTTACTATCAATAATCCCTTCAATTACAGACAAAAAGGGACCCAGCATTAATTCCGTTTGGGACCTGGACCAGTTCCTTCCCGCGACAGAAGTAAGAAAAATAAAAGATGAAAATAATGACCAGGGATGAAGGGATGTAGAGAGAGAGAGAGAGAGAGAGAGAGAGAGAGAGAGAGAGAGAGAGAGAGAGTTTGGTATCTATGTCCCTCTCTCTCTCTCTCTCTCTCTCTCTCTCTCTCTCTCTCTCTCTCCCCCTCTCACTGGCTCTCCCTGACAGTGATTATGATATTAGCATTTATTTGCCCAAGACACTGTAATAATCATTAGACTAGATTTACTAAAACCGTCTTCGAGGAATGAAATGGAGGAGGAGGAGGGAGGGAAGGAGGGAGGGAAGGAGAAGATGGGGAGGGCAAGTCGTTTTCTTTGTTTGTGGTTGATCAAGGTCTCTCTCTCTCTCTCTCTCTCTCTCTCTCTCTCTCTCTCTCTCTCTCTCTCTCTCTCTCTCTCCTATTTTTTTCTATTGTTTCTTCACATTTCTCTAATTTTATTCTATCAACGGGGTTTTGTTTCATTTTTTTACTCTAATAAGGTGTGTGTGTGTGTGTGTGTGTGTGTGTGTGTGTGTGTGTGTGTGTGTGTGTGTGTGTGTGTGTGTGTGTGTGTGTGTGTGTGTGTGTGTGTGTGTGTGTGTGTGTGTGTGTGTGCTTGCGTTTACATAATGCAAGGAAATTTTGCATAAAGTCAATGTTGATTATGTGCCTACCCCTCCTCTCTCTCTCTCTCTCTCTCTCTCTCTCTCTCTCTCTCGTGTGTGGTGGTGACGTGTCTGGCGCTCTACACGGTAGTCATTCTACTTGGCTTGCTCCCCTTATCAGATATTTACTATGCCTTGAGACACATACTTCAACCACTACCACACTTAATTGACCACGAATAGAAATCAACAAAACACTCTTAGCTTATGCCACGTCAGTCCTCTTTAACTAAATGTGTCTTTCCTCAGCCGCATGTTTATCTAAGTTCGTACAGTTTTCGAATGCCATCAAATTCACTGTTGTTATGACTCGTAGTATTAACTCCTTCAGTACTGGAGCGCACTTTTATCATGAGTTTTGGGTGTGACTAGATGATTTTATTTACATTAGGAAGGGTCATTGGATGTGCAAAGATTAATGGCCAGATTCTTCACTATTTTAATCACCACACAAGTTTCTGCAGCTGTATAAATTTTCTATACAGTAAGAGTGAATATGGAAACGCGTACTGAAGAGGTTAACATGTACATAGTGCCAGATATTTTCTACGTAATGGAAAATACCGAATATCCCTTTCAATCATCTTAACTGACGTACTGCTCTGGCAAAACAAATCCAAACAGGTGCACTTCAGCTTCCGTCACCCTTAAGTACTGCCAAAGCCTGAATCTTGTGTCCAGTCAAGGGTTCCTTTCCCAACACTCCTGCCAACCTTTGTCGCTCCTCACGCCTCTCACCTCATCAATTCCTGCGCTAAAGACCACCGCACTGAGGCACATCGCGGGCACCAAAACCAGAGTATGGGAAGGTAAGCAAATTGGAATGTAAATGCACCGTGCTTATCCACCCGTGCACTCTGAGGAATCATCACTACAGAAAATGGGAAACAGAATGCTGGAAAAAGAGGACACTGAGCGAGATGCGAGTTAATGTGTTGCGGAAGGGGAAGAAAACCCACATAGTCACAACTGCCCAGATCGACCAAAACCCGCTTAGGACTCGGCGGTCACCTTCTCTCAAGCCGAGTGGCGGTGCGCATATACATACGAATTAACTTGCATACGAATGACCACATAGAATTAAGGCAGAGAGAGAGAGAGAGAGAGAGAGAGAGAGAGAGAGAGAGAGAGAGAGAGAGAGAGACAGACTTACAGAAAAACAGACAGATAGACAGACCAGGGGAAACACGTGTAAAAATAAAAAAAAAAAATAAACATACGACAAAGAATTCTAAATCAGACAATATCAAAACTTTAACTGAAGAATATAAAACAAGACAAGCGAGAATGATTTACTGTATAAGACACGAGAGCGAAGGGAAATACGTACAAGAAAATAAAGACACGAGAGAAATACAAAAGAAAGACGGAAGTAAACCGGAATATAATTAGCATCATCCATATCACAGTCTCATTAAAGGAAGTCCTAATGATGAACTAAAAGCGAAATAATGAGCATAAGGCGGGCGAAGATCAAGAACAAAACTTCCTTCTTCTGTTAATGAGATGGCGCAGTTGTGACAAATACGTCGCTGCCAAAATCCGAAGAATAACTCAGAAATAAGTGTCAGGCGGGAGGAAAAAGTATAATGAAGAGGATACGAAAGTCAAGAGGAACGAAATGAGAAATAAAGTTAAAAATTCTATAACTAAATGCTGCTTCCTCTCTGGTTACCTTCATTTTTTCTTTAATTTACTGTAACTTATAATCACAGTAAAAAGCACACGTAGTTCACATCAGTATATTAATCCCTTCAGTACCATGACGCATTTTCATATACATGCTGCTTACTCTTTGGGGATTTTAAACAGTTTCAGAAACTTATGTAGGGATTAAAATAGTGAAGACTCTAGCCATTAATCTTCTGGACCGACATAGACCCTTCCTAATGTAAATGAAATTGTCCAATAATACCCAAACTCAAGGTAAAAATGCATCCCAGTACTGAAAAGGTTAACAAAAAAACTCGTATTAAAAAAAGGAAGAGATGCAAACGCTATACAGGAAAAAACATGCAAATTAAGAGTGGCAGGTAATTAATTAAGCTTCCGTGACACAGGTGAGCGAGCGACTTAAAACAAGTGACTCTGAAACCCCATCTGGCAACCCAACCCATCCATGCCTCTCCATCCAAGCCACTCCTTAACCATCCACCCATCATCCACCCACACCACCGAGAACACCAGCACTGACCATCCATTTACACTCATCTACTTACACCATTCATACCGGCCACTCCATCCATCCATCCTTTCATCCATCAAACCATCGACATCACTCGTGACTTTTCTTCTTCTTCTTTTTCTTCTTGCACTTTTTCTTTTTTCATTGTCTTCTTCCTTTTTCTTCATTGTCTTTTTATTTCTTCTTCTTCCTCTTGTTCTTGTTCTTCTTGTTCTTCTTCATAGTCTTCATCGTTTTCTTCTTCTGCTTCTTCTTCTTCTTCTGCTTCGTTTTCTTTGTCTTCTTCCTCGTCCTCCTCCTCCTCTTCCTACTTCTCTCTCTCCTTCTCTTCCATTTCCTCCTCCTCTTCTAAAAGGTTTTCGCACAATCCCTGTTTTCTTTCACCCAGATCATTGGAAACTGACTCTGACTCTCTCTCTCTCTCTCTCTCTCTCTCTCTCTCTCTCTCTCTCTCTCTCTCTACATGACACGTGCAGTTCTTAGGCTTCAGTAGGATCAGGAAAAATGAATGAACGCACGCACGCACACACGCACATGCACACGCACACACACACACACACACACACGACCCAAACATTAGAAAACAATGACACGTTCCTGAAATTTAAAAAAGGAGATAAAAAATAGAAAAAATAAACAAGACTTTCATGATCTGTCTTATCTCACTTTTCCTTATCTTCAAATGTAATCTCAATTTGTTACTTTGCTCTCCTTTCTCACTTTCTTCCTTCCAGTGTCTCCTTTGTACTTAACCTTGTCTTTGTGATGGTGCTCAGTAATCTCTCTCCCTCTCTCTCTCTCTCTCTGTGTCCTTCATTCGTTCCTTCCATAACGTTTTCCTTTTAATTTTAATATTCATTCATCCTTCCTTCTTTCATCTCTTCCTCTTCCTCCTCCTCCTCCTCCTCCTCCTCCTCGTCGTCCTGTTCCTTCTCTCTTTTCATCTCTTCTTTAATCAGTCTTTCCTTCACTCCTTCAAGCTCTCTTACACATTTTTACCTTCCCCTTTCCTCACATTCGCTCGCTCTTAAAAGTTTTGTCCCCTCTTCAAACCCTCTTCCTCACCCTCCCCCTTTCCCTCTCTCTCTCTCTGTCTCTGTCTTGCGTGTCACTATGGCTATGAAATGCCTCTAATTCTCACTTATTTGTCCCCGTGTCAGTGAACCAGAATGAAACTCAGAGGATGAAATGTAATGAGATGAACACACTGGCTTAATCCTGCTCGTCATCTCCATTTCTTCCTTCCTCCCTTCTTTTCTTCATCTACTTCTTTTCTCTTGCTCTTTCTGTTTCTGCTTCATTGTCTCTCTCTCTCTCCTCCTCTTCCTCTTCCTTCTCCTCAGACAGACAGACAGACAAACAAGACAGGACTAAACAAAACTTAAAAAAGAAAATGATAAAAGCTTGGAATGAAAGAAATGAAAAGTGGCGAAGAAAATAGACAGGGAAAAAGCTGGGGAGAGAGTGAAGGCAGGAGAGAAAGAGACGAAAGGACGAGACTATGTTCACCTGAATATTTGATGATTCATTAGCTGACTACCTACGTTGCTGTAGGAGATTAAACACGGCTTGTAGACTCCTGCCACCCGTAATAGAGAGAGAGAGAGAGAGAGAGAGAGAGAGAGAGAGAGAGAGAGAGAGAGAGAGAGAGAGAGAGAGAGAGAGAGAGAGAGAGAGAGTATACAAAAATAGTCGAAGATACGAGTAGATGCAACAAAAAAATTAAAACAAAAGACGAAAAGGAAAAAAAATACAATAACTTTGCTGACTCTCTCTCTCTGTGTGTGTGTGTGTGTGTGTGTGTGTGTGTGTGTGTGTGTGTGTGTGTGTGTGTGTGTGTGTGTGTGTGTGTGTGTGTGTGTGAACGATATCGACATGGTGTAACGAGAAACCCTAAGAGAACACTCGGCTCTTTTCAACACGCAACGTAACACTGGGCATGGATTGTAGGTAATCATTCCGTCAATCCGTCCATTAAAATTCTACACAAAACCACATTACATACAACCACCACTCTCCACCTCCTCCTCTTTCCCTTCCTCCTCCTCCTCCTCCTTCTCCTCCTCCTTGTCCTCCTCCTCCACCTCCTTTTTGCCTCCATTCATCTTCTCTTTCTTCTTCTCTTTACCCTTCATTTTTTTTCCTTTTTCATTTTCTTCTTTATTATTTCTCTCCTTCTCCTCCTCCCCTTCCTCCTCTTTGTCTTTCTTCTTCTCGTCACCTTTTTTTTCTTTTCTTTTCTCTTTTATTTTCTCCTTCCTTTCCATCTCCTCCTCCTCCTCCTCCTCCTCCTCCTCCTCCTCCTCCTCCTCCTCCTCCTCCTCCTTTTCCTCTCATTTCATCTTCCTGTCCTCATCTGCTCCCCTTTCTCCTTACCTTAGTGAAAAATTTAAGGTATTTCGGGTTTTTGCTTTTATTGAATTTCTAAATAATGAGAGAGAGAGAGAGAGAGAGAGAGAGAGAGAGAGAGAGAGAGAGAGAGAGAGAGAGAGAGAGAGAGAGAGAGAGAGAGAGAGTAATGCCTGATTGATGCAGATATAAAGGAAAATTAAATATGTTACAAATGCCTTTTTTTCTGCTTCATATTCTGAGATTTTTACAAGAGAAGTTCAGAATGCATTGCCTGTTCTAGCTACTTTCGTACGCCAGTGGCTGGGTTTCCGAGTTACGTGATATCACTGACTCAAAAGATCTCTCTTAGTCTGCCTTCAAAACCAGGCCATGTCCCATTATGTCCGCTGCTTGACAATGCGTGTAATTCACCCAACATTAACTTCCCATTCACGTGTTTAAATCGATGGCAGAGACAGGCAAGACAAAACTAATACCGTGGTTCATGTTTACTTGTACTCTATCTGCCGTACGTTGACTCAGATATTCTCTTCCTGGTGATACAGTAGTCGATATCAATTAACCCCTTCAGTTCCATGCCACGTTTTCATATTCATTTTGGTTACTATATGGCGATTTTATACAGATTCAAAAATTTATGTGGAGGATTGAAATAGCAAAGACTCTGGCCATTAATCGTTTGACATCTATAGACGCTTCCTAATGCAAATAAAATCGTCTAGTCACACCCAAAAACCAAGGGAAAAATGCGTTTCAGTACTGAAAGGGTTAAATACAAGGGGAGATGAGAGAGAGAGAGAGAGAGAGAGATAAGGTCCAAGTGATGACCCTACAGTACACCACTTATGTACCACCAATCCACCGCTCTCACTCCCTACCACTCATTGCCGTTGCTGTGTCCGGTCTTCCACTGCTCCAGGAGGGGGAAGTGGAGGAATAACAAACAAAGGAAAGTTTCTCTTCTCTTTTCCCTCCATTTTCTCCCTTCTATCCATGAGTCCACATTCCTCCCTCCCACAGTCTCTCTCCCTCCCTTTCCCTCTCTCTCTCTCTTTCTCCGCTTTCCATCTCCTTTCGTGTCTTCTGCTTTGCCGGAAATTACCCCCACCCTGCCCTCCCCCCTTAATCTCTCCTACGCCTTCATCTCCTCTCCTTCCCCCTCTCTCTCTCTCTCTCTCTCTCTCTCTCTCAATCTCCTGCCTCTCCCCCATCCCTCCCTCTCTCAATCACCCCTTCCCCTGCTTCTCCTCCCTCTCTCTCTCTCTCTCTCTCTCTCTCTCTCTCTCTCTCTCTCTCTCTCTCTCTCTCCTTCACCCTTGACTATTCCTCTCAAAAAGAAACGAAAACAAAAGGAAAAATAGACGAAAAAAGAAGAAAAGGAGAAACAAAAATCTGAGGCAATGGATTTTCGACTTTTCTCTCGTTTCTTCTCCCTCCTCTTGAAATGAAGACAGAGAGAGAGAGAGAGAGAGAGAGAGAGAGAGAGAGAGAGAGAGAGAGAGAGAGAGAGAGAGAGAGAGAGAGAGACTGTGGAAAGAGAAGGCGAATGAAAAAAAAAAATACACCGAACAGAGATAAGAAGGAAGTAAGGAAGGTTGAAGGGAAGAGGAAAAAGAGAATGAGGAAGGAGAGGAGGAAGGAGGGAAGGAGGGAAGGAGGTAAGAAGGCAGGAGGGAAGGAAGGCAGGAGGGAAGGAGGCAGGGAGGGAAGGAAGGCAGGAGGGAAGCAGGGAAGGACGCAGGGAGGGAAAAAGGATGGACGGATTACACTTGTCTTTCTTTGACTAAAATGTAAAGGTTTTCCGATGTCCTCGATTGACTTATTGATCTGCAAGGAGAGAGAGAGAGAGAGAGAGAGAGAGAGAGAGAGAGAGAGAGAGAGAGAGAGAGAGAGAGAGAGAGAGAGAGAGAGAGAGAGAGTTTACCCGGAGCTTATCTCTACGTAAACAAAGTAAGCACGCAAACACGCAAGCACGCACAAAGCCCTCTCCCCACCCATCACACACACACACACACACACACACACACACTTTTCATACATTATTTCAATATTCCCAGCATTCTACATCTGTCTCTGTCTCTGTCTCTGTCTGTGTGTGTGTGTGTGTGTGTGTGTGTGTGTGTGATGCCGACCAGAGGGAATATAATTGCTTAATGAACATCATTGGGTGACATTGGAACCGGCGTACCCTGAGAGAGAGAGAGAGAGAGAGAGAGAGAGAGAGAGAGAGAGAGAGAGAGAGAGAGAGAGAGAGAGAGAGAGAGAGAGAGAGAGAGTAAACAATGCATACACGAAAATAATCCTTTATATCGCTTATCCTACTTGACGTTGCTATTTCTATAACTAGTACTGTTTCTGCTGCAATTTCTACTACTGCAGGTTCTTCGCTTGATCCTTCTGCTGCTTCTTCGCCTCTCTTTCAATCTGACGCCCTCCTCCTTCTTCTCTTCCTCCTCCCCTCCTCCTCCTCCTCCTCCTCTCCCTTCTTGTCCTCCTTCTCCTCCTTTTCCTCCTTCTCCTCCTCCTCCTCCTCCTCCTCCTCCTCCTCCTCCTCCTCCTCCTCCTCCTCCTCCTCCTCCTCCTCCTCCTCAGCGAAAAAGGCTCGTCGGTAAAATCAGTCTGGCGCAAAATTCGTACGAAACAGCGCAAGGGAAGAACCAGAAGCTGAAATACGGATGAATTTTCGACAGAGATTACATTCTTTCACCTTCCTGGTCCCGATTCTACGAAAAAAAAAGCTCAACTATTAATCTATTCTCCTTCCTCCTCCTCCTCCTCCTCCTCCTCCTCCTCCTCCTCCTGCTCCTGCTTCTACTCGTCCTCCTGCTTCTACTTGTCCTCTGCAGCTTGACAGGAAAGCATAGGCAGCGGAGCGATGAGAAGAGAAAAAGGCAAGATAGCTCAGCAGTGTTTGAGAGGACAGAGAACCCAGGCCGTGTATTTGTGGAAGAGATTTAGCACGAAGGGAACGAAGGAGCGGAGAGTGGATGGGGGAGAAACAAGGTGATTTAATGGATTACTCCTTCACGAGACGAGATGCTGGGTGGGTGTGTGGATGCGAGAGCGAGAGAGAGAGAGAGAGAGAGAGAGAGAGAGAGAGAGAGAGAGATAACACATGCAATTTAAATAGATAGATCGACACAGGGAGAATGCTTAGACCAGAGCAAATGCAAAAAAGAGGGAGGGAGATAATTACTTAATTAATATACAACACCTGCTCTGTAAATGGAAAACTTTCATGCATACCTGGACAAAAGCACCGACACACACACACACACACACACACACACACACACACACACACACGAGTCTACAGCAATAATAAGAACAAGGGGGAATTAACACTCATAAAAATATATACAGCATATGTAGTGAGAACACGTAGCAGAATAAAACAGGATTGTAAAAAAGAGAGGGAAAAAACTGCGTTGGGGATTATAAACATACAGGAAAGGAAACTCACATACATTAATAACTTTTGAAAATTAAGCACGCCACGTTGAATTAGATGAAATAAATAAACCAAAGGAGAAGTAAGGAAATAAAAAAGCGGTACATTTTTATTTCACTACTGCAAAAATATAAACATTGAATTTTTAACTCTGCACGTGAGATGATACGATAACGACTCTCTCTCTCTCTCTCTCTCTCTCTCTCTCTCTCTCTCTCTCTCTCTTTCAACCAATCCATAAAGAATACATCAATCGGAAAATAAAACACACACACACACACACACACACACACACACACACACACACACACACACACACACACACGCACACACACACACGACATATATTATCCACACAGCCCAGGAAGCACATAAGAGTCATAATGAAGTGTTAATAATGTGAATAATGAGAGAACACGTTATACAGTAACACAATACCAGGAAACAGTCAGGGGTCAGTGACTGTGGATGGTAATTAAGGAGAAAAAGCAACACACGAAACATCTGCAGTAATTAGGGGTACTAACAGGAAGGACACACGTTAAGAGGCGGCAGTAATGAGGACAGCTAGAGGAATTGGCAGTGAGTGTACGTGACCTCGGTAAATAGGAATGATTGGCATGTTCACCAAGGAATGTGGAATGAGTGGAGTAACGGAAGTCAGTAACGGGAAATACAAGCTGTAATAATGCGTGTTTTTTGCAGTAGATTCATTCAAATAACCAAATAACCGTAATAACTAAAGTAGAACGAATAACCTTTACTACTTATTACCTCTCTCTCTCTGTCTCTGTCTCTCTCTCTCTCTCTCTCTCTCTCTCTCTCTCTCTCTCTCTCTCGATATTTGAAAGGTAAAATAAACCAACAAATTCTGGGAATGATTTGCAAGAATAAATATGTGCATTTTTTTTTTTTTTTTTTTTTTTTTTTTTAGTGTTTCTATGTATTTGTGAATTTGCCAAGCGTGGGGAGAGAGAAAAAACATATATCGCTCGACTCTTCCTCTCAGAGCAGGAAGTAAAATAGAGAAAAAGGAAAGGCAAGGCAATAAAGAATAACTCAATTCTAGAAAACCAGTTAAAGGAAACCAAACACTTATTTCGACAAAGTGGCTTTAGTTCACACACACACACACACACACACACACACACACACACACACACACACACACACACACACACAAGATCAAACAGTTCAAAATATAAAATAAAATTCTGAAATTCATAAGGAAATGTTTTCAGAAATACGTAAAGGTGAACACATGAATGCACGTGAGTGATACCTTATTCTTTTTCCACTCATGAAAAAAAAACTTGTATATCAGTTTTCATTTCATCTTATTACTTTCATATTTTCCCAATGTTTCAAAACTGCACAGTATTTATTGACTTTTAAACACAAATGCACTTGAGTAATACCTTATTCTTCTTTCCCTCATAAAAAAAAACATCAATTTTCATTTTATCTTCTCAATTTTATATTTTCCCAATGTATCAAAATTGCACCGTGTTCATTAACTCAAACTCAAAGGTACAAAATATTAGAAGACACACATTTCCATCCTTGTACATCTTTTGTTAGTGATAACGTGGAAATAACGACAAAGGAACGAGAGTAGGACTAGATTAGGGTTGAAGGAGAGGGAGGGGAGGCTGGGGAGGCAGGAAAGGATTAGGAATGGAGGAAGAGGCATAAGGAAGTGGTGTGTGGTGAGGTGAGGCGAGGGTGTAAGTGTTCATAATATTCTGTACAGGTGTTATTTTCTCGTGTGTGTGTGTGTGTGTGTGTGTGTGTGTGGACAGCGTGTGTTCCTGCAATAAAAAGCAACGGTTGAATGTTCTCGACAAATAACACAACACTCACACGCTTCAGACAAATGACTGTCATTTTATCCGCGACAAATAACTCTTCTAAATTTTCAAAAGAGTAAGCAACACTATTACAGTTAACAAACAACAAGCGCTGCCCGGGACTTTTGCCGTGCCTCTGAAACTCTGCCTTATACTCCTATTGTTTTTATACTTCCCTTTTTTTTTAAGTACAAAGAGTAACAGCTGCTGCCTTAACACCACTCCAACACGGCGGCTTGGTGAGTAAGATTATTCCTACATTTCTTACCCTTTCTCTAATAATAAAGTGTAGTGGAGTTTTTAATAGCATTTTTACCATTCTAGCAGTAGTTGAACAAGAATTTTACGTCATCACCAAGAATAACACTCATATGAACAGGACTGACCACACTGACGTACTGAGAGAGCTAAGGGTTTCAGAACATGAGCCGAAGAAATTTGGTACGAGTTCTGACGCAGGCAAGTCAAGGCAGTTACGTGATCTCCAGAGCCTGAGGATACACTGCTGATCGATTCATTTTAATATCATCATTACCTTCAGGAATCTTCTTTGCTTTTCATTTTTTTACACGAAGATGAAATTGGCCCGGGGCATGAAAACGCTGGCTAGAAAAGATTAAAAACGGGAGGAGCGCTTGAAGGAAAAAAAATATATTGGCCTGGGGAGCCGTAAAGGGAATAAGCCAATTTAGCTCCTGGATTCTTAATACTCCTCCGCTGAACGAATCCTAATTGTACAAAGGTGAAAAAGCGTTGGAAGACAGACCGCTCCAGAGTGCATCAAGGCAAGCGTGAATACTCATGGCCCGGGAAATATTTCCAACATGCAACTAAAAACTAAGTCAAAATTCACAAGATAAGGATGAGTAATGAGCCATCCTGTAGTAAAGTTCATTAGCCTCTTCAGCACCATGACACGTTTTCATATCTATTCTGCTTACTATTCGATTCTATACAGCCTCAGAAACATATGTGGGGATTAAAATAGTGAAGACCCTACCTATTAATCTTCTGACCTCCATAGACCCTTCTTAATGTATCAAAATCGTCTAATCATATCCAAAACTCAAGGTAAAAATGCGTCCCAGTACTGAAGAGGTTAAGCTGACGACAAGCACGATAAGTCCTCTAAATCAAACTTGCACATATTTACGCGACTAAGGAAACCGTGACAACATTTCCAAACACAACGCCCACACTCGCTCAGAAGGCAAAGTACTACAGAGGCTCAGCAGACGAGAGGGGGAAATGACGGGGACGATTCAAAAGGCTTAACTTTATGGGAGATCAATAAGGTTCTTAGTAAAGCAGCAGCCAATAAAGTTTAACAAAGAGGACGGGGGTGGAAGGAGGACAAAGTGATGGAGACTATTCAAAAGGCCTAACTTTATACGAGATCAATAATGGACTTAGCAAAACCCATTCCAATAAACTAGACGAGGGTTAGGTGAAGAAGCAACAGCTGTCTGGATTTCTGTATTGATTCAGTGAGAGAAATTAAGTTTTTAACCAAGGCACTGAAACTAATTAAATCTCACGTACAGAAATTATTAACCCCTTCCGTACCAGGACGCATTTACGTACTCATTCTGCTCACTATTTGGTGATTTTATACAGCTTCAGGAACTCATGTGGGGAATAAAATAGTAACCTCCATAAACCCTTGCTAACGTAAATAAAATCGTCTAATCACATCCAAAACTTGTGGTAGAAATGCGTCCCAGTACTGAAGTGATCAAACCCACCCAAAAAAAAAAAATAATAATAATAATAATAATAATAATAATAATAATAATAATAATAATAATACTAATAACGTGTAGATACTCAGTAAAACTCATTCCAATAGAGTTAGGAGAAGAAGAAAGAGTTGTCTGGATTGTTGTTTCTATTCAGCGAGAGAAATTCAGTTTTAACCATGGCATTGAAACTAATCAAATTTCAGACACAAATTATGAACATCGAAAAATAACGTAATGAGCAAAGAAAATGAGAGAAGCGTAGGTCAAGTTATCCTGAGTCCTCTATGTTGTGACAGAGTAGCTATAACATCAAATTACAATCAAATTTTAAATACACATCATTAAACCAAAAATAAATAAATAACGTAAGTTCTCCCTTAGTAGTAAATGAGAGAAGCGTAGGTCAAGTTACCCTGAGTCCTCTCCGTGGTGAAATGACAGACAGTAGCTATAATATCCCTGCCTCACAATCCCCAACGCGACACTGGATGCCCTGATTAGCACGGCGCCTGACGGGGGTGTTTGAATATGTATGTGTGGCTGACGCCTTGCTTCATTACCTGCTTGTGATGTTGTCGACCCTCTTATTTTACACGACGAGGAATACGATGCCAACAAGCTCGTGTGTGTGTGTGTGTGTGTGTGTGTGTGTGTGTGTGTGTGTGTGTGTGTGTGTGTGTGTGTGTGTGTGTGTGTGTATGGTCGAGGTTCCTTCCCGCGTGACAACACAATCAACAACAAACAATGACAACAAAATCACACAATCGCCCTCTTCCCACACACACACACACACACACACACACACACACACACACACACACACTATAACCTATTCCCCCAAACACCAGGTCTTTACATAAACACACGAGCCACGCCCTTCCACCACATCACATCCCTTTCCGCTCCTCCTCCTCCTCCTCCTCCTCCTGTGTTGATGGGAAACAAGTGAATAATGGCACAATAATTAAGAGTGAATGACGGAAAGGGTTGTCACGAGATGAGAGAGAGAGAGAGAGAGAGAGAGAGAGAGAGAGAGAGAGAGAGAGAGAGAGAGAGAGAGAGAGAGAGAGAGAGATTCCATGACCTAGTTTTACATCCGGTATTTTTTTTTTTTTTTCCTATCTCTCACCTTATTTATTGTTTAAAAGTGGTGAAGGAGTACTTTTGATCCCTTGGACACACACACACACACACACACACACACACACACACACACACACACACACACCTGCCATCCATCTCCACCACACACACACCTGTCTGTTACTGGATGAAGGCAGACGACAAGACGAAAGAAAGACAAATATTAGAGAAAGAAAGAAAAGGTAGATGAAGAGGAGGATGATCGTGATCTTAACTCATGATCACCACCACCACCACCACCACCACCACCACCACCACCACCATTCACGAAGCAAATGACGTGGAAAATGAGGCTGATCTCATTAACAGCAATTACGCAAAGACAGACGGCCTCTTGCACACCACCACCACCTCCTCCTCCTCCTCCTCCTCCTCCTCCTCCTCCTCCTCCTCCTCCTCCTCGTAAAATAAGGGAGGAGGGAGGAGGAAGAAAGAAGTGGATTTCCGCCTATTAAAGTAACACCTGTACACTTGTTTTCTTCTCCCCCTTCTCCTCCTCCTCCTCCTCCTCCTCCTCCTCCTCCTCCTCCTCCTCCTCCTCTCACCTTTACCCTCCACCTCTCACCTTGAGCTAATTAACTTTGTAACTCCTCCCTTATTAACCTGTGTGTGTGTGTGTGTGTGTGTGTGTGTGTGTGTGTGTGTGTGTGTGTGTGTGTGTGTGTGTGTGTGTGTGTGTGTGTGTGTGTGTGTGTGTGTGTGTGTGAACTGCTCAAAGAAAACCAGGAAGAGGTAAAAAGAAGATCTGATAATTTCCTGGATGTATATATTTATCATTCTTTAATAAACTGTGTGTACATTTTCTCTCTAACCTTTCTGGTGACAAGTGGCGCGGGAACATCAAATTATTATCACGCGACGCTTGAGGAACATGATAGCGGTATAGGAGAGAGAGAGAGAGAGAGAGAGAGAGAGAGAGAGAGAGAGAGAGAGAGAGAGAAAGAAATTAAGAAAGATAAAGAAAGAAAGTGAGAAAGAAAGGAAATAGGAACCACGAAACACAAACACAAACACAAACTCTGAAGAAAGAAAGAAAGAAAGAAAGAAAGAAAGAAACAAAATAAAACCAACAAAATAAAATGAGAATAAAAAATGAACGAAACAAAAAAAAAAAAAAAACAGACAAGGAAAAGAAAATATCAGTGATGCATTCTGGGAAATTACTCAGAACATGTGCTATTATTAGAGCGAAACACGAAACAACAACAACAACGTTATTACGATAAAAATAAGAACAACAACAACAATAACGACAAAAATAACGTAGGTATCAGAGAGAGAGAGAGAGAGAGAGAGAGAGAGAGAGAGAGAGAGAGAGAGAGAATTTAAAGTGTCACACATTTTCTTATTCCTCTCTCCCTTTGCTCCAATAAAAAGAGGAAAATGATACGCATAATAAGGAGAGAGTACGAATAGATGGAGGGAGGGAGGGGGGAGGAGGGATAGGAGGGAGGGAGGGAGGAAAGGAGGGAGGGAACACAAGGAAGAAGAGGAGGAGGTACAGAGTGAAATGAGGAAGGAAGGAGAGGAAGGGAGGGAGGTGAGAGGGGGAGAGGGAAGAAAGGATGGTGAGGGAGAGGGAGAAGTAGAAGGAATGGGAGGGAGGGAGGGACGGAAGTACTGTGGAGAGGGGAGAAAACGATGCCACCCATGCTAGACAAGTTCATTCCCCTTCCGGTGTGTGTGTGTGTGTGTGTGTGTGTGTGTGTGTGTGTGTGTGTGTGTGTCTCTCTCTCTCTCTCTCTCTCTCTCTCTCTCTCTCTCTCTCTCTCTCTCTCATCCATCAATACATTTTCTTCAATAACTCATTCGTTCAAAGACCACGGTATATTCTATGAATGAGAGAGAGAGAGAGAGAGAGAGAGAGAGAGAGAGAGAGAGAGAGAGAGAGAGAGAGAGAGAGAGAATTACACACACACACACACACACACACACACACACACACACACACACACACACACACACACACACACACACACATACACACACACACAGGCTCGGGCACCGCTACTCTCATTCCAACAGCCAAGTCTATTTCATCATAATTATTGTGTTACATAATGTGTTGAACCTCAGCAGCTGTTGTGTGTGTGTGTGTGTGTGTGTGTGTGTGTATGTGTGTGTTGTCAACTAGTTTGTATCTCTGCTTAACTTTCTCGAGGCCGAAGCGCCGCCGAGAGTGCAGCAGTGCGTGGATTTGTGGATTTCATTGCGTTGGGGAATCTGACACAATGCCGCTTCATTCTGTCTAGTTAGTCAAGTGTTGCCTTAATACCGCATGGGATATGAGTACGTATTCTCCGCTCTCATTTCTCTCGGATTGCAATCATGATGGCTAAAAAAGAAAAGCTTCAGGACTAATGCTGCTGTTGCTGGTATTATTATTACTTAAGCCCTTCAGTACCGGAACGAATTTTACCTGGAGTTTTGGGTATGATTAGATGATTTTATTGACATTAGGAAGGATCTATGGATGTCAGAAGATTACTTCCCACAAGTTTATGAAGCTGTTTAACCCCTTCAATACTGGGATACATTTTTACCTTGAGCTTTGTGTACGATTAGACCATTTTCTTGACATTAGGAAGGGTGTATGGAGGTCAGAAGAGTAATGGTCACAGTCTTCACTATTTTAACACCCTCCACTTGAGTTGAGTTTCAAAAGCTATATATAATCACCAAATAGTAAGCAGAGTGAATATGGAAACGCGTCACGGTACTGAAGGAGTTAAAATTACCTAATGATAAGCAGAAAATGAAAATTTGTTATGATACTGAAGGGTTAATAACTACTCCATCAACCATCACAAAATTACCAACCACAATCACGAACACAACCACTACTACTATGAACGCTGCGGTCACTTAACACTTCTGCTACAGCTTGAATTGGTGGAGTTACGCAATCTTTCGTCGGAGGAGGGAGCACACTCGGACGCGTCTTCACCACCATTGCGACACAACCCCACAGCCAGCCAGATCTCCCGTTACAAACCGCGATAACCCAACACAGAATTCGGCTTTGTACAGTAAGCTTGTGAAATATTTGTTCGGAGTGCGCAAAACACTGGCCTGAATTTACACATGGTTGGGTATAGCACCAGTGTAAAGTCTGACAGCAAATAAGAAGTGCACGGTCCTTATGGCAACGCACGAGGCGGTGGACATCAACGAAATGGCAAATACTCCTGAGCTCGTGTCCTTAAACACTTCTGAGCTTCAACTCCACTATTTCAAAGGGCTTTATTTAAATTTACACGAGTTTTTTAAGGTGTTTTTATGGTTGTAGAGACAAAGTGGCAAGATTTCTATATTATTAACTGAACAAACACTCTTGGAAACCACGATTTTCGTCGTGATAAGAGAGCAGAGCGTTTCTGAATAAGGACCCTGGTTTTCGTCTTCTGTAGAGCACCGTGACATGGGCTGCCATCTGGACCTCTTGGGCAGACTGCGAGGACAAATACGTTAGAGTCGCGGAGGTCGGGGCGGCTAAGCTTACCACGCACATCACAGAAATAAATCCAGCAACGGCAACTCACGCAGGAAATACCGTTAACACATTTATCCCTTGAGTACAAACGAGAGTCATTCACACGATTAAGACTAATGTGTCGTATTCTACGTGTAAAGACCAGGAGTTGGTATAGGCATC
>NC_059268.1:16851683-16861683 GCF_017591435.1 Portunus trituberculatus | reverse complement strand
TCAATGACGGTGACTAACAACTAAATTCTAAAGTATTCCAATCACAACCATTACTATTATTACTTCACCTCCCACGGCTACTATTACTACAACTATCAATTACTTACTTTATGAAAAACACACACACACACACACACACACACACACACACACACACACACACACACAGCAAACAGGAAAGATCAAGCAGTTTAAGAGAGAATTATATTAAAAAGGAATTGGCTGAGGAGGAGGAGGAGGAGGAGGAGGAGGAGGAGGAGGAGGAGGAGGAGGAGGAGGAGGAGGAGGAGGAGAAAGAAAGGAAGAAACTAGTTATGGAACCATCCTGTGTATTAACAAGGAGGGAAAGGGTGAGTGAGGAGGGTCGATGAAACACTCTCTCTCTCTCTCTCTCTCTCTCTCTCTCTCTCTCTCTGACAAACTTTTCCTCACTTAAAGCATAAACACGCAAACTTCAAATACTCTAACTGGGTGACTAATTTTACGCCTGAGAGAGAGAGAGAGAGAGAGAGAGAGAGAGAGAGAGAGAGAGAGAGAGAGAGAGTGCAGAGGAATGAAATAACAAGTCATGAGCAAAATCTTTAGTAAAATCGTAGTATGTGTTGAAAAATATGAATAAAGCAATACTCGAAAATAAAAAGTAAATAAAATACATGAAGAAAGAAAAAGAAGAGAAAAAAACTCGGTCAACAGAGAGAGAGAGAGAGAGAGAGAGAGAGAGAGAGAGATGTGGGGTTCAAGCAAGAGGTCAGCGCTGATTTCACCAAGAGACAAGGGACAAGCTGCCAAGTGTTGAATAATGAATCTTCTCTGACGTTCGAAGTGGAATGTAACTCGGACCGTCCCGTTTTCTTCGTAATCGAGTGACTTCCGACCGTATTTTGAAACACTTCCACGCTTCAACTCTACTGCATTCAAAAGCCTCTAGTTTAAAAGTTCCTAGGTTCTTTTTTCTACTGTCTTAACCGCTTCAGTACTGGAACACTTTTCACCATGTCTTGTGTACGATCAGAGAGTTTTATCCACATTAGGAAGGATTTATTGAGGTCAAAAGGTTAATGGATACAGTCCCCACTATTTCTATCCCCACATTTGTTTCTGAAGCTGTATAAAATCACCAAATAGTAAGCAGAATGAATATGGAAACGCGTCATGGTACTGAAGGTGTTAAATGGCTCTAGTGACAGTAACAAGATTTCTACATTATAAACAGAAGAAACATCTCTGACAACTTGACTAGTCATCTCTCGGGCCTTGGAAAATAGTGGCGGAGAAGGAGCATTGCCTTTCTGAATACAGGTCTTTGTGAAAACTGATTGCATTGGTTGTGTGTAGAGATTTTAGCAGGTCTTATGTAACTAGTACCTTGGTGTGGTAGTAGTAGTGGTAGTAGTAGTAGTAGTAGTAGTAGTAGTAGTAGTAGTAATTGTTGTTGTTGTTGTTGCTGCTTTGGTAGTATGATGATGATGATGATGGTGACGAAATTGATGCTAAAAGAGTGAAGAGAGGTGCTCATACATTATCTATTAGTCACAACGGAGGGAGTGTAAGGTTAGAGGAGAGGCAGTAGTGCTCTTAATAACAAGACAACCACGGGAAGGACGAACATTAAATATACAGACTCCTCTTGCTATAAAGGTCACGATGATACAACTGAAAGCCATCAACCGCCCCATCCTTTTTCTCAACCTCTCATAATTTCCTGTGGCGATAAAAAAAAAAAAGTGATGGAGACTTCTGTGTGTGTGTTTTTGAGTCCTTTTTCTTAGGATTTTATGATTCTAGGGATAGTTTACCGATGATTTTAAACTAATAAGAAAAAACATCCATAAGAGCGCTCCTTGTTCTTGGTGTTCTGTTTGTCGAGTGAATTTGATAAAGATGACAGGAGTGCACCAGAGCAGCAGCAGCAGCCGACCCTTGGTGACACACACACACACACACACACACACACACACACACACACACACACACACACACACACACACACACACACACACATACATCTAAGGAATGGGAAAAGCTAGTGAACAAGAAACAAATAAAATTATTGACAGGACGAGGAAAGTTAAGTGAAAGTGCTTTAAAGGTTCAGAACCAGTAAATATTGACAGCTGGGGAATGAAGCGAGTGGGAAGCAAGTGGATGTGGACGATAACTTGACTAAAATCGGAAACACAAACACTAAAATCAGACACGAAGCGAGAAACAAGAAATACACATGGAAATACTACTCGACCAACAATAATTTCCTAAAACCATCCACTGCAGTGCCAATAAACACAAGGAAAAGCGTGACGTAAGGGACGTGATTTGGCAACAGTAAACAAAGGCCAGACATGTTATTCCTTCGCCCAATCTTGACACGGGGGAAGAAACAACACACAGCACACGAGGGAGGCAAAGTAAAGGAACACACAGCACAGACAATCCAACTGCTGGTTTTGTAATGTTCGGAGGAGGAAGAGGACGACAAGGACAATCTGTAGACCTCATTGAAGACCCAGTTTCCGAACATCTCCCAACAAATGAGGACTATAATTCTCAAACACTTTCGCACCGCACTTCACTATTTCAAAAGGCTCTATTCAAATTTACATAAGTTTTTTTTAAGGTATTTTACGGTTCTAAAGGCAGATTGACAAGATTTCAACATTGTTAACTGGTGAAACACTCTTGAAAATTCCGTTAATCATCTCTGTGGCCTCGGAAAACAGTCGTGGTGAGAGAGCAAAGAGTTTTTGAATACTGACCTGAGTCTTAACAAGCTAAGCCCAATAATACGAATTTGAACACGTTTCCTTCCCGCCAGTCCCTCCCGACGTGGACTAGAGAGACTCCTCACAGCGATCCACTGGTGAACACCGTTTTCTTTCAGTTCCACGCACATTCCTCTCCTTATGGCCAGCGATACCGAGCTGCTCTATTTCATCCAACAATTTACTGCACGGAACTTTGTCCAAGGCTCTACTACAACCTGCCCGCAATACCCTGAGAATCTGTTACGTCACAACCACTCATGACCACAGCAATACACAACTATGAAGCCAGACAATACAACGTTAACCTCTTCAGTGCCATGACACCGTTTCCATATTCATTCAGCTTAGTATTCGGTCATTCTATACAGCTTCAGAAACTTATGCGAGGGATTAAAAATAGTGAAGACTCTGGCCATTAGTCTTCTGACCTCCATAGACCCTTCCTAATGTCAATAAAATGGTCTAATCCTACCCAAAACTCGTGGTAATAAATGCGTCCCAGTACTGAAGCGGCTAAGATCTTTCAGTACTATAAAATGTTGTTTATGTGTTTCATTAGAGTCGCCAATGTAGTATATATTAGGGTGACGGAGGAACACACAGGAATACACAGACAGAACAAACACCTGCAGATATGTTGGTCCTAACGAGGTTGTTTGAGTTAAGCTATACTATAATAATCCACAGTGAGACATGGGATGGCTATTGAAGAGGAGGAGGAGGACGAGGAGGAGGACAAGGACGAGAAGGAGGAGAGGAGAAGCTGAAGGAGAGGAGAGGAGAGGAGAAGCTGAAGGAGAGGAGAGGAGAGGAGAAGCTGAAGGAGAGGAGAAGCTGAAGGAGAGAGAGAAGCTGAAGGAGAGGAGGAGGAGAGGAAGGAGAAGCTGAAGGAGAGGAGAGGAGAGGAAGAGGAAGAGAAGCTGAAGGAGAGGAAGAGGAAGAGAAGCTGAAGGAGAGGAGAGGAAGAGAAGCTGAAGGAGAGGAGAGGAAAGGAGAAGGTGAAGGAGAGGAGAGGAAAGGAGAAGGTAAAGGAGAGGAGAGGAAAGGAAAAGCTGAAGGAGAGGAGAGGAAAGGAAAAGCTGAAGGAGGAGAGGAGGAGAAGGAAAGGAGAGGAGAGGAAAGGAGAAGGTGAAGGAGAGGAGAGGAAAGGAGAAGGTGAAGGAGAGGAGAGGAGAGAGAGAGAGAGAGGAATAGAAAGGAAGAAAAGAAAAGAAAAAAATAAAGGAGAGGAGAAGAAAAAGTTTTAAAAGGAGGAGGAAGAGGAGGGGGAGAAAGAGAGAAAAGGAAAGGAAAGGAAAGGAGGAAAGGATAGAAGAGAAAAGAGAGAAGGTGGAGGAGGAGGAGGAGGAGGAGGCAGCCCTGCAGACCTCAGTAGCGAGCGAACCAATAAACCTTTCAGTTGAAGCATCGTTTGAACCTCCGCTGCTCCCAATGAACCACTTGTGGCCTGAACCTCCTGCATCCTCCGCGCTCCTCCTCTCTCCTTCTCCATTCCCTCCTCCTCTTCCTTTTCCAAACTGCTGTCCTCCTCCTCCTCCTCCTCCTCCTTCTCCTCCTCCTCCTCCTCCTGCTTTTCTGTATTCTCTTTGGTCAAACCCTAACACTGGAGCCTTCATATTAGCTTCTTCTTCTTCTTCCCTCCTCCTCCTCCTCCTCCTCCTCCTCCTCCTTTCTATCCATCCTCTTGTTCCTATTTTATTTCGTTCCTTCTCCTCCTCGTCCTTCTCCTCCTACTCCTCCTCTTCCTCGTGCTGTGTTTCGCATCTTTCTCCGGCTTCAATTTCTCCTCCTCCTCCTCCTCCTCCTCCTCCTTTCTTGGTTGCGTTGCTTGAAAACTTAAACGATTTCCTTCCTGATATATTTACACTATTTTCCTCCCTCTCCTCCTCCTCCTCCTCCTCCTCCTCCTCCTCCTCCTCCTCCTCCTCCTCCTCGTCCTCCTCCTCCTCCTCCTCCTCCTCCTCCTTTTGATTCACCGTTTCGTTCTCTACCTCCAGCCTTCATATGTTCAATTATTTCACCATACGGTATGAAGTGTCGATGGTGCAGTGCCACAAACAGCCCCGTAAGAGCCAACAAGACTGCTGCTATTTGCTCTTCATTTGTGTTCGTTCATGTTCCATCATCGAGGTAAATATTTTTGCTCCTTGGACATTTGTTGGGTGACATGTAAATAGTAAATAATAAAAGTTACAGACAGAACACTTTCAAGACATCAGAAATACAAACTTGGGATCAACAAAGGTGGATACAGCAATAAACTAGTGTCACGATGGTTAACCCTTTCACTGCTACGCTCATTATGCAACAATATGAGCAGTATAGAAGTATAATCTGCGTTGACATATGGAAAACAGGAAAAGATACATCTATTTTATATGCTACAATACTGATTAATATACTCTACCATAAAAAAAAAAAAAATGTGTCTGCAAAATGCTACGGGATTATTGGGGACAAAAAAAAGCTGGTAGCACTGAAAAGATTAATCCCTTCACTACTGGGACGCATTTTATACCGTGAATCTTGGAGTTCTGGATGTGATCAGACGATTATATTGACATTACGAAGGATCTATGGAGGGCAGAAGATTAATGGCCTGAGTCTTCACTGTTTTAATCCCCCACATGAGTTTCTGAAGCTGTATAAAATCACCAAATAGTAAGCAGAATGAGTATGAAAACGCGTCATAGCACTGAAGGGGTTAAACGTGCAACGCCCACAGAAACTGGAATCAGGACTGAAAAAACTAACTTCCAAATCCCACACACACATCTGCACGTAAACACACACGCCTAACGCTGCCCACTACTCGCCACTCGCCACTCCCTAAGCCAGCGTCCAGAGAGAGAATACCATTTAACCTGCTCCTTAACAAAAACTCGTAACTGAAGGTCGCTTGTTGATTTTTTCCCGCAGTGACGCCACCTGAACACTGGGCAGCGTGCTCAGCCTCCACCTCACGTCCACTCGTTCAAATTGTGGCAGTTCTCACGTTCTTAAGATGTTTCCTTCACTCGGCAATTCGTCACATACTGTCTAGGAATACTTATTTTTTTCCTCTCTCTCTCTCTCTCTCTCTCTCTCTCTCTCTCTCTCTCTCTCTCTCTCTCTCTCTCTCTCTGAGCCTCTCTGTTTTATTTTATTGTTATGCAGTCTATGCTCAAGCTGTGTGTGTATATATGCTCTCTCTCTCTCTCTCTCTCTCTCTCTCTCTCTCTCTCTCTCTCTCTCTCTCTCTCTCTCTCATATATAAAAAAGCAAGATAAATAGATAGGCAGATATAGACAGACTGACAGACATAGACAGAGAGAGAGAGAGAGAGAGAGAGAGAGAGAGAGAGAGAGAGAGAGAGAGAGAGAGAGAGAGAGAAACCCATCTACTATTAAACAAAAGAGGAAAAAACAAGGGAAAGAAAAGAAAACAAGGGCGAAGAGGAAAATGAAGAAACTGAACAGGATGAAAGAGATGAAAGGAAGACAGGAAATGATAAACCAAAGGAAAAGGATGAAGAAAGGAAGGAGCAAGGAAACGAAGGAACTGAAGAGAGGAAAGAGAGGAAAGAGCAAAAGAGTAATAAAACGAATTTTAAAGATGAGAGGAATGTAATAAAATAACACAGTAGGAAAAAAGGAAAAAAAAAGAGAAACGAGCAAGCGAGGAAAAGAAATAGAAGAAAGGAAAAGAATACAGGAAAAATAGAAAACGAAATGCAAAACAAGACCAAAAAGAAAGAAAGAAAAGAGAAAAGCAAATAAAACACTAAAAGAATATTAAACAAAACCAAGAAAGACGGAAAAGGTAAAGAAAAGGAAAGGAAACAACTAACAGAATACAAAACAAGATCAGGAAGAAAAGAAAAGAGAAAATAAGAAAAGACTAACAGGAAAGAGATGGAAGAGAAAAGAGAAGAAAACGAGGAAAGCGGAATGGTTAGAAATAATAAGGAAGGAAGGAAGGAAGGAAGGAAGGAAGGAGGTGGAAGGAATGAAGGAGGAGGAGGAGGAAGGTAGGAAGAGCAGGAACAAGAAAGGATCAAAGCCGTGCGATGTGAAGGAATAAGAAGGAGAGAGTTGTGTACAAAAATCAATTAAGTGAAAGGAAGTGAAACGCAATATTCTCTCTCTCTCTCTCTCTCTCTCTCTCTCTCTCTCTCTCTCTCTCTCTCTCTCATAAAAAGACTGACAGCAGATGGCAATAGTGAATTTAATATAATCTAATATATGTAAAAAGGAGGAGGAGGAGGAGGAGGAGGAGGAGGAGGAGGAGGAGGAGGAGGAGGAGGAGGAGGAGGAAAGGGAGGACAAGGAAAGATGACACCAAAAGCAAAAAAAACAATGACAAAGACGACGAAGACGAGCAGGAAGAATGGCAAAAGTAATGTGTGTGTGTGTGTGTGTGTGTGTGTGTGTGTGTACTTACCTCAATAACTCAAGTCTCTGTGGTCCTCGTTCGAAGCCTCTAATCCAAGCCTCGACCTGGTGGTGAAGCAGAGAAGCAGCGTTAGTACAGTACATGAAACACACACACACACACACACACACACACACCAAGAAATACAAACTCATCATTTTCTTCATCTTTTTCCTCCTCCTCCTCCTCTTCCTCCCCCTCTTCTTCCTCCTCTTCGGTTTCCTACGCTGATTCTATTTCCTCTCCAACTTCTGCACTTTATCTCAACCATACCCTTCCCTCTCTCGACATTTTCTCTTCCTCTCTCGTTGTTTCCTTTTCCTTCCCTCTTCTCGTCTTCTCCCCTCCATTCTCTTCCAGAGCCACGCAGCGAGAACACATTAATAAGAAACCATCACAACACTCGAAAAACAACTTAATTTGGTACAACGATATTAAGAGAGAGAGAGAGAGAGAGAGAGAGAGAGAGAGAGAGAGAGAGAGAGAGAGAGAGGATACAACCTAGAAAGTGCAAAATCACTAAGCTCTCTGCCCGCTTGTCTGTCGTACCGCACCATTAAAAACTCACATGACATGCACACCTGAAGACTAAGGAAAAAATGACCACAAACAACGCCATGGGAAGAGGTCACCAAGGGAAACACACACACACACACACACACACACACACACACACACACACACACACACACACAGTCAGCAGTAGGAAAGTAGCTAGATTTATACTTTCATATCTTCGTGTGCACAATATCGCAGGAAAAAAGAACAATTATGGTCAACGAGTCATAAAAAACACTGGTAAGGAACAAAAAGGATGGAAATACGAATGAACTACAATGACTAATACCGCCACAACATCAGCAGCCACCAAGAACTCAGTAACGGAAGAAAAAAAAAACACTTATGGTCAGCGAGTCATGAATAAACACACTTAAGGGGAAAAAAAGGATGGAAATACGAATGAACCACAATGACTAATACCGCCACAACATCCACAGCCACCAACAACGAGAAAAAACAGACTCAGCATTAAACAAAATTATGCAGCACCCACAAACGCCAAGCACTTGAGGATACCAGCACCAGAAAAGCACACGCACTAGATAATCAGCACCTTACAGAACAGTCCCAGTGGAGCATCTCACCAACACAGACAGCTCCCAGGCACCCACAGAAGAGATAAGCTACTCTAGTGTACAAATGAATAAGGATTAAATAAAATACAGACGAGCAGAGAAAAAAAGCTTGGGGAGGCACCAGTGAACACCACAGAGCCAACACAAAGAGTCAAAAGCTACATCGCTACATCCCCAGACGAAACAATAAAAGATCACGGCAAGTTATGAAAGTTTACCCTCAAAAAAACTTAAAAGAGAATTGTTCCGTTTAAGTTCTAACTAAACCGGCGGCTCTTTATTTCTTTTTCATTTCTTTGTTGGGAGGGTTCCAGTTGTTATTACTCCTAAGAATAAAACTAATAATAATGATACTACTACTACTACTACTACTACTACTACTGCTACTACTACTACTATTTCTACCACTACTAACAACAAGAAGAACTACAACAACCACAACAACTACTACTACTACTTCTACTACTACTTATACCACTACTAACAACAACAACTACTACTACTACTATTAATACTACAACTAATAATAATAATAATTAATAATAATAATAATAATCAAAACGGTCCACTTAAAACAGATAAAATGTCTAAAACTATTTATTAGCATAGAAAATGGAATGTTTGTACCTTTTTTTCATTAAATGGGTTTGAATTTCGTGAACAGCTGTGATTGAAGGGATTCTGAACCCAAGAGATTAGATTAGGCCAGCTTTAATGACCAGACCAGCTCACACAGACGGTAATAATGCTACGTGCTGAAAATAAAAGTAATAATAATGATGATGATGATGATGATGGTAATGATGAATATGATGATGGTGATGATGATGATGATGGTGGTGGTGATGGTAATACTAATCTACAAAATCTTCCTACATCATAGCAAATGCAACTAAAACCAAAAAGATAACTAGAATATATAGATAACACACTCTCTCTCTCTCTCTCTCTCTCTCTCTCTCTCTCTCTCTCTCTCTCTCTCTCTCTGGCTCGCATTCAAGACCACAGGGATAACTTGCGGGGTTTTCAATTGTGTTCTCCAATTAATAATGAAGAAATCTTGTCATTCTGCCTCTAGAACCGCAAAAAACACCTTAAAAAATTCGTGTAAATTAAACCCTCTTGAAACAATGGAGGCGAGGCACAGAAGTGTTTGAGAATACGAGGCTCTCTCTCATGCACCATTTCCGATCATACAAACTCAGCCTGGCACTCATCCGTCGTGTGGTCGGTGAATCGCAGCCATACTCTGGGGAAACACGATCCCTTCTCTAAACTTTTCAATCTCCACGCGAAAAAAACCAGTTCTGCCAATTAGAACTATCTCGAAAAATTAAAGCGAGGAAAAAACACACGGCTCTTTTCTTTTATCTTTCTTTTTTTTTCCTCTCCTTTCATCAGCGCCAGGAGTATATGCTGATGATGATGGTGGTAGTGGTGGTGATGATGATGATGGTGATGCTGATGCTCCTCTTGTTCTCGATCGTAGAGATGATGACTCCCCTGACTCCCACCCCCCTCCTCCTCCTCCTCCTCCTCCTACCATCATCTAAACTTCATACTTACTCTAACTCTGCCTGTATTATTTTCAATCTAACCAAAACTTTACGTGTAGTTGCCCTCGGCCAGTCCTGCTTTTCTTTTTCAATTCTTTCACTAGATATGATTAGTTTTCCGCGAAAATTCACG